>NC_043002.1:3398584-3551084 GCF_006345805.1 Octopus sinensis
TGATATTTTGCCTAAACCCGTTCAGCAAGTATGAGTTTTGTATATTCTTCTGTATTTCACATAAAAAAATTTCTTGATATTTTGTTATAGAAATGTGTCTTTAACCCTTTTGTTACTAACCCGGCCAAAACCGGCTCTGGCTCTGTGGTAAAATGTCTTGTTTTCATAGGTTTCGAATTAAAATCTTCCACCAAACCTTAGTCACAATTTACGTTCCTAACACTAGCTGAATGATGACTAAGTTATTTTACTAAATTCTTTTGTTATATTTAAAGTAATTGAAAGAAACACAGAGCATCTCAAAATAAATACAGTAACGAAAGGGTTAAGTATAAATTTATTTATGAGAGAAATGAATATTAGGCGCAGGAGTGGCCGTGTGGTAAGTAGCTTGCTAACCAACCATATGGTTCCGGGTTCAGTCCCACTGCATGGCATCTTGGGCAAGTGTCTTCTGCTATAGCTCCGGGCCGACCAAAGCCTTGGTAGACGGAAACTGAAAGAAGCCTGTCGTATATATATATATATATATATATATATATATATATGTATGTATGTATGTATGTATGTGTGTGTGTGTGTTTGTGCATCTGTGTTTGTCCCCCTAGCATTGCTTGACAACTGATGCTGGTGTGTTTATGTCCCCGTTACTTAGCGGTTCGGCAAAAGAGACCGATAGAATAAGTACTGGGCTTACAAAAGAATAAGTCCCGGGGTCGAGTTGCTCGATTAAAGGCAGTGCTCCAGCATGGCCACAGTCAAATGACTGAAACAAGTAAAAGAGTAAAGAGATTTTATATTTGTTGTTGTTTTCCTTATTGAGCTCAGTTTCCTGTTTCATGCATTCATGTTAAGGAAATCTTCCAATTTACAAGATAGCCATGCATTATAATGTAGTTAATTATGTCTGACCTATAAGTTTTAAGATAAATTATAGCATTCTGTTGTAATAATATTTGTACGATATGATATTTCTGTGAAAATTGGATTCTTGTTCAAATATTTATTTACTAATCACCTTGTCACTGATAATCTAATCTGCTCACTTCCGAGCTAAAAACCAACATTTTTCAACATTTTTCAAAGTTCAAAATGAGGCCAAAAGAGACATTAGAATTATCAAAATTTCTAATACTGGGTTTTATTATAATTTTAGCTTCTATTTCTCTCATATGTTGGTTCTTAGCGAACTGTGTTCTTTTAGTCATCACCACTGTTCCATGTTGAGTTTTCCTCATGATTTTTCCACTTCACATTTACAAACTGTTTTTGGATTTCTATGGTTCACTTGGGATATAATATTTTTGTCTACAAAGTCTTTGCTTTGGTGTCTTCATTCAAACTTAAATCGGTCATCCAATTCCAGTGTTCTCAGCAGAAACCTTTCATTCAATTTACACTGAATGTGAGAACCTGATTTTTCTCACAGACTCTTGGTTAGATTAACCTTCAGTCATGTTTGTCTAAATTCACAATAAACTTGATAGCAACAAGATTTTATCTCCAAGGCCATTGTCCTGACTAACTTGGTCAAATATTATCTTTGTGAGATTAAAATAATTAAACAAACATACTGATTATATAGTGATCTCTACTCTAATGTTCTGTAATAACAATAATCCAAACAGTGCACACACACACATCTATATCTATCTATATATATCTATATATATGTGGACAGATGGTCTACAATATGACATATTGTCATTAGAGTTTTGTAACCTAGTCCAAAGAGGTTCCAAAAGCACCAGTATTGTTAGTTTAAGAACAGCATTTGTTACAAGATTCTTGAAACTTTGGTTCAGCAGAAATATTTTTTCTATCTTTATTTTTCTTTTTGTTTGTTTTCTTATTGTTGTTTGAAAGCATAATTAGCTGAGCAGGAGCAGAGGAAAAGATATATATATATATAATCTCTTTCCATCTTAAATCAGCTGTCTATTCTGGCATCTGTTGTCATGGTCTGAGCCAGTTGCGTTGTCAGATGGGACAGGCCTCTATCTTGTTGCTGCATCATGCCCCCACACACATACACACATGTGGTCATCTACAAAGGACATAGAAATTATCTACATTGCATTTTCAAGCATTATGGCAGTTGGTGCCATTTTTTGTTTCCTTAGTTTTGGACGTTTAATGATCGGAAAAAAAATTGCCGTTTCCATATTGATGGCATATTTCAAATAAACTGATTGGATTCTTATGAGAACTAGAATTAATATCATGTCATCACATCTCATGAATTCACTGTGCACAAAGCCAGCTTGTAGTGTTTTTCTTTCTGTTCTTACTAGCGCTTGATGACATTATTTTCAAAGCTAACCAGGAATAAATTCATCGGAATTTAGTAGTTTACAATTTAGGGAACAGCAACAGTTTGACTTTTAACGGTATAGACTTTAAGGATATGGATATTAGGAAGAACAGATATTAAAGACTAAATTATCTTAAAAATTTGATTTATGAATTTCATTTCAGCTAGTAGTTTTTTTTGTTTTTTTTAGTTGTGTGTATCCTCCTCTTTAAGTAATCAAACTTTTTGCTCTGTAACGAATGAAGTAACGAACTAACTTCTGTAATGAGATATTCTAATGAAAAATTAGACATTGCTAAATGAAAATTATGGAAATCAATCAATAAATATTGAAATGAATTCAAAAGAATTTAAATGTAATTAGCATTAAATGATGTATAAAATAATTAAGTCCAGCACAGACTCGTTTTACTGAATGACAGCACATTAAGGGTGAAGGTTTTGATTATTTTGCAATTTGTAGCATTTGTGCCCTTTTTTTCCTCCCCAAAAGCATTCCACTTGAAAGAACTTAACATTTGCTGTAAACAACCAAATTAAAATCCAGACACAAAATTATGGTTATTGGGAAGATATTCTTAGCAACCATTGTTAATTCTCATAAATTTATAAAACATTTTATAAATCAAATGAAGACATTCCCCCCAGTTCAAAAACTACTTTGATGAAAACCCATGGGGCTTATGTTCTTTTGGCCAGCAGGGTCTTCAAATAGACGAATACTGTGGAATGAAGTATTTCTTTGTTCCAAGAAATAGAGATACATACTTAGTGCTGATGATAAAGTTCCTGTAAATACTGTCATGTAGAAGAAATGAGGTTTTATTGAAATGTGGCCTTTGGATTTCTAATTAGTTATGCTCCAATTAGGAAATAATAAAATAGTTTTGCTGTTGGCAAACTAACCACACAGAGGAAAATAAGAAAATAAAACAACAAAGAAAAAAAAACCTCTTTTAATAAACAGATTCCAGCTTTCAAGAATGTTCATGGTTAATACATTGCAAATAATGAGCATTGATAATAGCAACTATATCATCATCACCACCATCATTATCGTTTAGAGCCTGTTTTTCCATGCTGGCATGGGTTGGACGGTTTGATTGGGGTCTGGAGAGCCAGAAGGCTGCACAAGGCTCCAATCTGATCTGGCAGAGTTTCTACAGCTGGATGCCCTTCCTAATGCCAACCACTCCACGAGTGTAGTGGGTGCTTTTTACGTGCCACTGGCATAAGAGTCAGTCAGGCAAGGTTGGCATCGATCACATTTGGATAGAACTTTTTTGTGTGTCACCAGAATGGAGGCCAGTCAGGGGGTACTGGCATTGGCCACTTCCAGATGGTACTTTTTACGTGCCACCAGCACAGGAGCCAGTCAGGCAGGACTGGCATTGACCACGTTCGGATAGTGCTTTTTACGTGCCACTGGCACAGGAGCCAGTCGGGTGCACTGGCCACAGCTATGATATTGGTTTTACTTGACTTAACAGGTCTTCTCCAGCATATCATCTCACACAATGCCTCAGGGATGCTCTTAACATGGTTGCGATCTCACTTTAGTTGCTGGGTCTTCTCAATCACAGCAGATCTCCAAAGGTCTCAGTCTCCTGTCATTGCTTCTGTGAGACCCATTGTTTGAAGGCCATGCCTCACCACCTCATCCCATGTCTATATATAGAATCATATATATATGTATCTATGTATGATAGAGAAGGTGCATATGGCACAGGACATGTGGCTTATGATCATAAGGTTGTAGGTTCATTTTCTGTAGCAGGCATTATGTTGTATCCTTGATCAAGGCACTTCATTTCGCATTACCCCAGTCTGCTTAGCTGTAAATGAGAGCCATCCCTTTCTTCCTCCAGTTGTCAATCTTTGATGTTGCACTGAGTCAAAGAGTGCGAGTCCCAAAAAGGTGTCTCGATTCCTCAGGCATCTTAAACAACTGGTGAAAACACGGGACCAGCTTCCAGCTCATACATGTTTGCAACAGCATGGCCACAACCTTTCGGCTGAAACAGATAAAAGAATATGCAATCACAAACAATATCTGCTTTGTTATTTTATGTAAAGTATGTACACACGTCCCAAACTCACATGCGTGCCTATGTGTACCCATATATATGTAGAAAATAGTTTTAAGGTATATTTTTCAAGTCTATGATGGGATTAAAGCCTGATGAAAGGGTTTAGATATAAAGTGGTGGTGGTCATGGGGGGAATGCATTTTGTTTTAAGGGTTTTTGCTTCTTGTAAATTCTAATATTATTTTCAACCAAATTTTGGTAAACAAAAACATTCCTTTGTCTTGGAGATCATAACATTAAAAAAATATATTAATGTTAATTTTTCGTAGTTCTCCTGTTGAAATTTTATTATAATTATTGTTATGAAATTTAATTAGATTGGCAAAAGAGGGTGGGTGGGGGAGAAGTGTTCCTGTAGTAATGCACAAAAGTAGTTTAAATAATATATTTTTTTTTCTTGTTATTTGCAAATGTAAAATATTGCTAATATTTTTACCTTGAAATAGATTTTTTTTGTTTTCCTTTGTTTTTTTTTAATAGCAGCCATTGTTTTTATTGAGTTACTTTTTAAAACCATTGTTCTGATCACTTTTAGCTGCTTATCAATATTTTATGTTCTCACACTGAAAGTTCTTTCAATTAATTATTGTTATGCTAATATTTATTCTGGAGAGAGAGAGAGTGAGTGAGTGTCTGTGTCATAGTTTCTTGTAGCAGTACTAATTTTAGGCCAGTGTTGTGTGTGTGTGTGTAACTGAGTACATTGGACAGATGCTGGCAGATGTCTGCCCATCTTCCAGACAAAGGGAGGAAGCGGGGATCTAGTTTTTTCTGCCTCCAAACAGATTTTATAGCCGTTTGTTTCCCCATTTTGTCCACTGTATTCTAATTACACACATGGCACTACCGACCCTTTTGTCTCCTTACAATAATTTAGATATTATACTCTCTCTCAGATTTACTTTCAATTAGACACAATCAGTTATTATTTAATAATTAAATCTCCCTTAATTCACATTAATTAGAAGCAACCACATTTCGTGCAAATCTATTATTTAATGCACTTCCTCTCTCCACACTTTCAATAACAGAATTAAACAACTGCTTCATTTTTATCATTTGGCATGTGTTTTCTAAATAATGAAGTTTAATAAAAACTTTAAAAAATCAGTGGCATCACTTTTTTTTTTGTTTTGTTAATATTTGCTGCAAATGTCGATAAACCTGTCAATCAAATGTTGACAATGTTTTTCAATATTTGTAATTTTAGTTTCTTTCTTGATAATTTAGTGCATTTATATTTCAAAAGATAAATTTAATGTGAAAACTTGTAATTTTTTTTTTTTGTATTTGTATTAAGTTTAGGATTTGGGGTTTCTTTGGCATTCAGTGCCAATGAGAAAGAGTTTGTGCAAGTGTTGTGTGGTCAGTTGGAATAAATGGATCCTAAGGAACTGCAAAAAGTGTTGGTGTAAACCAACCAGAGCTTGAATGAAAGTTAAGGGCAGGTTTAGTTTTATGTCTTAACAAATGGGTTTGACTTTATTAATTATAATTGCAAATATGAAAATGTAAGTGTTATTAAAGATAGGCATTTGCGTGAAATAGTGTTCTTACCAGGTGTTAACGAATTTCTGAAAAGGTTTGTTGAGAGGAAGTGTTGACAATTATGTATGGAATAAAAATTACAAAAAAGACTTATTGGTCTGTTGTTGCTGTTGGGTAGCATTGGTTTAGTTCTTCTCAAACTGACTCAGAGAATTGTTTAGTGAAATATAGAATGGAAATGTTTTAGAAATATTTTGTGAAATTGAATCTTTTGCTTGTTGGTGATTGATAATTAAGTTGGAATTACATAAGAAATTGAGTTATGTGAAGAATTATGTGACAATTCCATTGGGGAAGTTACGGAATTACCAAAGACTTTATTTCAGCTATTTTTTTTCATTTGTATTTTTATTTAAATTGTTCTGTTCTTTCCACTTCAGCCTTAAAGGGCTTCCAAAATGGCATAAATATTGTCCCTTTTCTTTTGAGTGTCTTATATAATTTGTTTTGTTTATTTATTTATTTATTTTTGTTAGAAACAAATATTTTAGTCATTTTTTTTTTTTAACCCTAATCAAAATTTTCTTCCTCAGCTTTTTCATAAGAAAAATTCTATTTTCAGTTTAGTTTCGTTTTTTTTTTTTTTTTTTTTTGCGAATAAGTTACAAAATATCTGAGAATATGGTAAAATCTTTTATAATTTTTATTGTTTGTTCTTAAAGATGTTTTGTATTTAGGAAATTTGTGGTTGTTTAAATAGAATTAGAAAGAAATGGTACAAATGAATCTTGAGTAAATATATTGAAACCTCACTAATCCTTTTTTTCTTTCTTTAAATTGAATTAGACCATGAAATTCCACAAACTATTGTTTACGGTAGGTAAACACAACTGTTTAGCATGTCTTTTATTTCCTACTTTATTTAGATTATTTATCTAAAGAATTATTTCATCAATTTTAATTAATTTTTTTTCTTATTTTTGCTGTTTAAAAGTTTCAGATTTGATAAAGACCATTTTAGCGTCGACAGGCATTCCAACTTTTAACTGTAGAACTGTCAAAATTTCTGCATATGAATCTTGCAGTTGATGTAGCAAACGAAATGTTTCAAATCTGTTTTCTTTCTAACTTGTCTGGAATTGGTTAGGGAGTTAAAACATATTTATGGAATTTCAATTACAAACACACACACACAATCTCTGTATCTCTGCTCTCTTCTTCACACACACACACACACACACACACACACTCTCTCTCTCTCTCTCTACACACACACACACAAATGGTTATATTCTTATTACTACATTTTTAAAACTTTTTTTCTTCCAAAATAATTTTCCTCAGACATTTCCTATATCAGCATGGAAATGGCATTGCAGTTGTTTCTAACTTTATTGTGTGTGTGTGTGTGTGTGTGTGTGTGTGTGTGTGTACAAAAATAAAAGAGTGAGAGAGAAAGAGTTGAAAGTTTTCATGTGCTAGAAAATGACAGAATTATACACCCCTACTCTCTCTCTCTTTCACACACACACATACACATACCCTCTCTCTCTCTCACACACACACACACATACACACCTCTCTCTCTCTTTCACACACACACATACACCCCCTCTCTCTTTCACACACACACATACCCCCCTCTCTCTTTCACACACACACACACATACACCCCCTCTCTCTTTCACACACACACACACACACACACACCCACTCTCTCTCACACACACACACACCCTCTCTCTCTCTTTCACACACACACACATTTATGTGTCTGTTTTATTTAAAACACCTCTCTTATATTTTTTCTTTGCTTCACAAAGTGAATAAATATTATTTTTTTCCTGAAATATTTTGTAGTAAATAATAATAATAATAATAACAGTTACGATATTATTATATAAAAGAATGTATCTTGTTGTCTTAATGGAAAACTATTGATTTGACCAGATGATTATTTTCTTAGTGAATATCTTTGTTTTTTTGTTTTCTTTGTTCTTTTTATTAAACATCATTTTAATAATCTCCTCTCCACGTCTTGGTTGCTTTGATCATGTAACCACCACCACCACCACCATCACCAGAAAGCAAACTACCACCACCACCACCACCAGTAACTGAGGGTAGGTAGTAGTATACTGCTGCTATGCATGGTGTTTTAATTAATCTGTATTCATTAAAGACCCCCTTTTATTATTATCCATATTTATTTACCATGTCATTAAAATTCTCCAAGACTTCAGATTAAGAAACTATACTTATCACAAATAGCAAGAAACCAAATTTCTTAATATTTCCATTGAATAAAGTGGCAAACTGGCAGAATCGTTAGCATGCTGGGCAAAATGCTTGGCGGCATTTTGACCGTCTTTATGTTTCATGTTCAGGTTCTACTGAGGTTGACTTTGCCTTTCATCCTTTCAGAGTTGATAAAATAAGTACCAGTTGCGTACTGGGGTTGATGTAATTGACTTACTCCTTCCCCTGAAATGACCTCCTTGTGTCAAGGCTTGAGACCAATATTTCTGTTGAGTAAAATCTGAAATTATTGTGGTTTACATCCGTCACAGTTCCAATGAAAACTTCATTGTTTTTCTTCTTGATCCTATTTACACTTTTTGGTCTCACTTGAAGGCAAAATTCTTCATCGTAACACTGGATGATCGAAAGTGTTATGTGCCAGAGAAGTTCATGTCTAATACATAGCTAATATTTCTGATATCAATTTGTAACCCTGTCTGATGTTTCTGATATTTCCCCACCTTGATAAACAAAATGAATAATGAATTAAGGTCAAGTCAATTCACTTTATCTCATTCCCACGTTGCATAAGAGCAGCTAACGAGTGAGTTTTATACAAATTAACTAACCTAAAACAGCTGCCAATTTTTCTCTTTTTATAACTGCGTTCCTATGGTAACCAAAAGCAATTGAGCTTAAGGCTAAATCTTCATCTGTTCCTAAAATATGAAGTTCCCGTCTTTTTCCTTTATCCTTTTTCGTTCTGGATTCACTTTATATAATCTAAGAATTTTCAGCACTATTCTGGTAGAATCCAAAGATTTATAAATTTGAGTAATTATCTTTGATTTAAGCAACATTTGTTTCCCAAGATATGCTTCTAACATGAAGAGATATTATTCCATGCATGCAACAGAGAAGTTTACACAAGATTTCTGTTGCCAAGGACCTTTTTATTTGTAAAATTAACTAATTACAAGCAGCAAAGTGAACATTAGCCTAATGTAATTGAACAATAAATTTTAATTAAGATTAAGCCTTCAGTGAGGAGAAATGACATCAATATAGTATTAATAATTCTGGTAAAGAAAAGTAGGGGAGATAAATCAGGGGAGATGTTATTAGATAATAATGACCTTGTCTTGTTGGTTGCTGCTGCTGATATCTTGAAATTTGTGTCGGATTAGGATTAAAGGAAAATGTGATTATCAGTTGAATGATGCTTGTATAGATGTTGTTGTTTAGTTACAACTCGAGTTCTGATGACATTTCAGCTCTGACCACCTCATCTTTTTGTATGCTTTACTGTTTTAAGACTGTAAGATGTGAGTTAATGGAATTTGGTTGTTATTTCAAGCAGGTTGAATAGGGATTTAAATTGTAATCATCATCACCACCATCACCAAAATGTCTATTCACCCTGCCTGGGTTAGATGGTCTTTTTCCAACCCACCTCATCCCCACTTGGGATTCCTCATCAACTCCTTCATAAGATTTACTATTTTGAGCTCAGCCTTCACCACTTCTTCCCATGTCTTCCTTGGTTTCCTTTCAGAAGGACCTTTTCTGCTCTCTCTTGTGAATTTAAAATATTTCCTCATATTTATTTACTATTTAAGAATTTACTTTAAAGCATTCTGTTTATTCCTTCCTGGTGTCGTTTCTTTTTCTTTATATTTTTGTCTCTTTCTGTCTGTGTTTCTATTTACAGCCACAGTTATAAAGTTGTATCCCTATTAGGTTGGTGAAGAAATTTCTGAACCGAGACTCTTTTAGCATCATGTCTTCATCTCTAGAATATTTGTAAACAGAACCAAACAACTTGGGTAATTGTCAGGAAATTCGTTAACATAGAAAGGAGCCATTTTATTGGGTTCAGCTCCAGTATTTTTATCTCCTCTGCTGGATGTTTATCTTTAGTGTTACGTGGTCTTTCTAACGTCTTCATTGATAAAGACTTTCAGCCTGAGACGGACGGACAGACATAAATATATTGTTCGCACAATAAGCAAAATGTCTAGAGTTTTTCATATCATAATGAAATTTGTATTTTGATTTAGAATCTTCTCTCTGCTGCAACGTTTGTTATTCCTGGAGGCTGTTAAGAATCTTAGATGAATGAAGTTTGGTGAACCTTGTTTGGCAGGCACCATTCCCGATCAGGAATTTTTAAAGTGAAAGAAAGACGTTGCCAAAGATTTCTAAATTTATACAATAATTTACTGCAAACAGAGAGGAAAGCTAATTACTTTGATGATTATTTAGTTGTTAACAAGCTCGTTACTGTAATAAGGAGTCAAAATAGTTGCATAAGGAAGCGGTTTCTATTGTACGGCAGCTTTGCAACTGGAAATGAGCAAGAAATAAAAATGATTGGGTCTAGTCTTAACAATGGAGGTGGCTGAGTTTAGTTGCATGAATGATTTGCGACTAAGTAATGTATTATGTGAGTTGATGCCTAAGATGTGTAAGAAAGCTCAAAGGGGAAGAAAAATGATAGCACACGTTGGACTCTTTAACCCTTTAGCATTTAAACTGGCCGGATCCAGCCTCTCACACCTACCCTGCAATGTCATTCTAAAGATAGGCAATCACATCTTTGAAAGATAATGCAGAATTCACTTTAAACCATGTGGATAAATAAGCATTACATTTGACAATGGTGAATGGTTAGAATCAAAATCTAAAGATCTCACTGAAAATGCCGAATGGTTTCAATGCTGTTGCTTTTGTTGTTTTTGGTAGGGATCTGGCTAATTTCTTTTCAGGAAAGTTCATCTTGCTCTGGTACCCAGTTTCTGGTACCCTGTAATTTCACAAACTCCCTCCATTTAGCAATGCACCACTTCCTCAGCACTGGAATTGGCAGGCTACTTATCAGACTTTAAATTCTTGAAATTCTTTAAGAGTAAAATCTCATCTATATGATAGACTATATTTCTGGGCTGAAAGATGGAAGCAATTCTTCTTATTAAAAGACTCCTTACTGAAGCCTCTCTGTCCAGTTGTAGACTCTTTGCAGTATTTTTAAGAAATGAAGTGAAAAGCTTTATTGATATCAATTGTGGTTAGATTATTATGATGGTAGATTTTGTATTGACTGCATCTAATTTATAGTAGGAGAGTGCAAGGATTCAGCACAGTAGCTAGATACCATTTGTGTAGTGAAAAGTAGGATATTAAAAATAAATAACTGATAATTGTTTTAAAGATTAGTACTGATTGTAGAAGTGGAATGTTCGTTAAGCTTTAATGTGGTTGTGATCTTAGCTAGTTTTTATTGTCTTGAGTTGGTATAAATAGCCAACGATGGTAGGATATTGATTTTGGTGGAGTCTTTGATGGTTAAATTTTATCTCCTCATCATTTTATGTCTGCCTTCCATGATGATATAGGTTAGACAGTTGGACAAGGTCCAATGGGTTAAGGGACCATATTATGCTCTGGTGTCACAGTTGCGTATGTGTATTTGGTCGAGCCATGTCGAATGGGATTTTTCTAAATTTCTCTCCTGTCTTTTGCTAAGGAAGATGTGAGATTGTGTCGTTGGTGGAAAGTCTCCATATTACAAGTGACTCTTATTCTGTCTTTGTGATTATTAGAGTAGATTGGATATCAAATGTTTTCGTATCATTTGATGTTATTAAACAGTTTTTGCCACTAAGTTGTGTTGATTGGAGAAGTTAATACAATATCATGGCCTCTGCCATTATATTTTCAAGCTATTTATTAAGATCTCGTCTGAACCGACCTCCTCGTTAGGGAGTGTTCTCATTTGAAGTATTCTGTACGTAGATGAAGCCTAATGATTTCATTTCTTCTGTTAAGAATCTGTTGTGAGAGATTTCATTGTTGTACAAGCTCTTCTGAACTTGCAGGATATGAAGTTCACAAATTATTGGTGCTGGACTTACTGTCTACAACCCATGAGCAACTATTGCGACTAATCAGCTGGTATAAACTTAGGGTTAACTAATTTAAGAAACATAAAAATCTAACTAGGAATTATTAGACACTGACTAATATTATTTTGAGTCTTTTGGTAAAAATGGGAGATAACCATGGAGAAGTTTCTGTCACATTGGATGTCCTCAGCTAAGCAGAGATTTCACTGTATTTAATGAAGTAATAAGATAATCTTTTTGTAACTGCAAATATGCATTTGTTGCCAGAGAAAGATAAAAATATTCCCAGAATCAATCACTCTTTGATGCTATCTGCATGCTCCTCTCCCTACTCTCAAACCCATTGCAACATACATCAACAAACCAAAAGCTTAGCAGCTGAGACAGGTTGAATATTTTGAAAGAGGACCAGTGGTCTGTTTGGGCCCAAGGCAAAGAATTGGCTTTGGACTTGTGCAATTAGTGTTTTCTTTGGGCCTCAGCAATCCTGTTCTGTTCATAGGGGGTCACACCTCTGCTGGGTAGTTTTATGTTTGCATTTTGCAGGTGTTGGGGGTTGATCTTAAAAGCTCTTCAGTGAGGCCCTGAGTGTATCCTCGAAGCACTTTGCGTTCGCATGCCTTCCGCTAGTTTGCTGTAAAACAGTCTCTTGGGGGCGTTGTGTGTCAGGCATTCAAAGAAGGTGACCTGCCACATATTCTCTGATTAGAACCATGACCAGAACTAAACTTTAGAAGGATGACAATTCATCTCTTGAAGAGTGGAAAGAAAAGAAATGTCTAGTAGAGATAACTGAAAATAATATTTACTTGTAGAAGTATATCTGTGAATATCATTGAAATCCTTTAAAACTGTCTCTGCAGAAAATGGGTTTAACCCTTTCGTTACCAACCTAGTTGAAACCGGTTCTGGCTCTGAATACAAATGTCTTGTTTCCATAAGTTTTCAGTTAAAATCTTCCTTAGTCACAATTTATGTTCCTAACACTAACTGAATGATAACTAAATTCTTTTGTTATATTTAAAGTAATTGAAAGAAACACAGAACAGCTCAAAATAAATACAGTAATGAAAGGGTTAAGAAAAAAATATAAACAGGATATTTAATCATGGCTTCCTGCTTCTTAATGGATTGTTTTATATATATTCCAAAATGAAAAGGAAAAATTGTATTTATGTAATCTATTTATTCATAATAATTTTGTTAATTTCATAAATTTTACCTCTCTCGGTAGAAGAGAAAATTGAAGCAGTTCAAATCACTTCTGGTATGTACCTCTAATTCGTTAAACTAGTTTTTTTATTTGCTTTTTCAAAGTTTTTCTCTTTTATAAAATTAGAAATGTAAAAATCCTAAAACTAGACAAGAAATTATCAGTTGACAACACAGTTGTGCACTACAAAATCTCCACACACACACACACACACACACACACACGCATATGAAGGAATTGTGATGCTTATAAATGATTAATGATGGAAGCAGTGCCCTTAACACAACACAACACTGAAATAGGTAAACACAAACCAAAACAGCTGACTAATGCCATATAAAAGTAAGGGTTAAAAGTCAGATTGCAGCTTTAATATCTCCACGAATAACATTAGTCTTACCTGCAACACTTACCAATATCCTTTCACACTGAGGGTCTAGAAACATTGATAATGTATTTAAAAATGCTAATGTTACCAATAAAAATATTCAAATGTTACTGAGGATAATGTTCCCACAAAATATTCTTTTAAAACCTTGATAATTCGTTGTGTTTTCTAAAAGAAAACCTGCATCCCATATAATTGTGTGTGTGCGTGTGTGAGTATGTCATGAATGAAATGGCAGAATTGGTGTGTTGAACAAAAATACCCTGTGGCATTAGATTCCATGCCGGTTGCCTCCCCTTACACCCAGCCAAGTTACTTTTGTCTCTGATGAAATCAACAAAAGGTCAAGTTCAATGTGAAGTCCTCAAAAAAACAAAAAAAAACAAGAGGTTATCATTAACTGTTGTTAATGCACTCACACACACACGTTCACATAGCAACCCTGGCTGTGAAGTCATTACTTCTAGTAGCAACTATTCATGATACACACTCTGCCCCAACTTATCTCAATGAAAATGATTGTGTTGGCAAAGGGCATCTGAAAGCTGTCATCATTCATTCATCCAATCAAGGCATTTAGATGAATGAACACCTTTCACCAAAGTTATTGTTTATTGTACAATAACAATACCACCATGGTGAGAGTGTTGTGATTTTTTAAAGACTTCTAAATAACTGCAACTAATTTGGTATAGAAATATTTCTTAGCGCTGCTGTGAAAGAACACAGCAAACCATGTCCAGACAATTCCTGGTATTTCTATTAAAGTAAACTGCATTTTGGACCTAAAAAAAAAGAAAAACAACCTTAATTTATATTTACATTATTTACATTTGACGGATATTTGTCCTCATCTTGTTTGTTGTTAACACGTTTCGGCTGATAATGGACCACTGGAAAATATGAAAACTAAAAGAAGCAGCACATATGCTAGGACACAACAACCTCCTAAGCAGACTGAGTGCAGGTTTGAATAGCATATGGGAACCAGTATTAAGGAAAGATAGAAGAATATTAGATTTATAAGCTCTAAAATTCACTCCATAATTGCCCACAGGCATATGGTGTAGTGGTTAAGAGCACGGGCTACTAACCCCAAGATTCCGAGTTTGATTCCAGGTAGTGACCTGAATAATAATAATATCAAAAAATACCTTAGGAATGGGAACCCAGGTTCGAAATTTCCCCAAGAGGCTGGAGGGTGTATCAGCCGAAACTTTGTGTCAGCAACAAACAAAATGAGGACAAATATCCGTCAAATGTAAATAATTCCTCATCTCTTAAATATAGAACTGTATAACCTTAATTTATATTTTATAAGAAAATAGGTTCAGGATAAAGTTGGCTTAAACTGGTTGTCCTCGAAACTTGTGAGGAAGGGGTGCGGGTGGGTGGATGGGGGTTCCTTTTCTTCTAAAAATTGTAAGTTTATTGTTGGCTTAAATTGTTTTTTGTTTTCTCAGTTTGATAAATAGGGATCAACCACTTTGATATTGTGAATTAGCAGCTAATGGCAATGGGTCTTCATAACAATAGTGTTTAGGCAAACAATATTATGGGGTTAAAGACTTTCTTTTTTTTTTCCTTTCACCCTTTAGTATTTAAACCGGCCATATCCACCTCAGATATTTTGTTTGATGTTCAAACCAGCCAGATTCTGCCTCTCACTCCTACCCTACAGTGTCATTCTAAACATAAACAATCCTATCGTCATAACCTTGGAGCTTTGAGATAATGCAGGATTAATTAAAAACAATCTGAATAAATGAGCATTAATTATTTTGACAGAATGCCAAACAGTTTAATCACACACACACACACGCACGCATGCACGCACGCACACACACACACACACACACACACACACACCAGTTTTTAAAAAAAAATCTAAATTTTTTTATAACCTTTTTTTTTGTTTTCCCTTTGTATAGCAGAGGAGTGCCCTCTCCCTGATATTATTGGTATGTATTTTAAGACTCCGGACTTTTTCTAATTTCAGTGATAAATTTTTTCCAAATTAGATTTTTTTTCTCAGAGTTAGACACATTTCATTCAATGATCATTTATTATAATTTAACACTTCGATAATATTTAATTGGTTTAAAAAAATAATTATTTAAAATAATAATTAAATTGAATACTGAAAATTTTTTAGCTAAATAAACATCTTTGAACTTTTTATTAACAAAAGGAAATATGCCAAAAACTATCTCTGGATTTTTTTTACTTTCCTTTTCCTTAACGAAAATAAGAAGATGAACGTCCACTCCCTGATGTCATTGGTGCGTACTTTCACTCTCAGAAACTGCTTATTGCATGCAGCGTATTCTCACACTTATGTTTTCTCTGTTTATCTCACTGTCTCAAATTGGAAGATGTGATTCTGTCTAGAGCTTTCTTTGATTTTAGTCACTGAAAGACATATCCTTTTCTACATAGGATGCCCAGTCTATCAAAAGCTTTATCCACAAAAAACTATGGACTAATGAAATGGTGGGAAATCATAAAAAATCTTCTGGCAAATATTATGAATTGTGTCTCTTAATTGATGCCCCTGTGTAAACCTGAGCAGTAGTATAAAAAATAGCTTTCCCAAGAATATAATGATGGAATCCACATTAAGAACTCAGCTGAACTGCAATTGCTATCAATATTAAAAGTTAACCTTTTTAATACCAATCCACCTGAGATCACCCTTGGTTCTATAACAGATTCCTGTTTTAAAATGATTAAAGTTAAAACTTCCCATAGAATTTTCATGTTATGTTCTAAGCACCAACTCCATACTGACAAAGTTATTTTAGGGGTAAAGGTTGTTTGCCAACATAACATGGCAGTCCTGGTTTAGGACGAATGTTGCTGTAATTTAGCCCCAGGAGACATCGTCTCCAGCTGGCTATACGACACAATCTGTCTCCTTATATTTTCGAACAAGGGAATTTAGCAAAATATAAGGACACATATTGTGTCGTATAGCCAACTGGAGACGATGTCTCCAGGGACTAAATTACAGCAACATTCATCCTAAACCAGGACTGCCACGTTTTGTTGGCAAACAATCTTTACTCCAAAGTACTGTTGCTGAATATCTTTTGTTGTGAGATTTAAAAATAGTAATTTTCCAAAGTTATTTTAGTAAATCCTTCATTATTTTCATAATTTATTGGAATTAGGTGCAGGCATGGCTCTGTGGTAAGAAGCTTGCTTCCCACCCACATAGTTCTGGGTTCAGTTCCACTGTGTGGCACCTTGAGCAAGTATCTTCTACTATAGCTTTGGGCCAACTAAAGCCTTGTGAGTGGATTTGGTAAATGGAAACTGAAAGAAGCTTGTGTGTGTATATATGTATGTGTATGTCTTTATATCTGTTTGTTTCCTGTCACCACTTAACTGGTGTTGGTTTGTTTATGTCCCTGTAGCTTAGTGATTCTGCAAAAGTAACTGACAGAATAAATACCAGGCTTAAAAGAATATGTACTGGGGTTGAGATTCTTAAAGGCTGTGCTCCAGCATGGCCACAGTCTAAAGTTAAAAATAAAATAGCAGTGTACTTCAGCAGAAATATTGTAATGAAATGGTTAAACTTTTCAAGACATAGCATTTCTTAGATTGCCATTCCAAATATGTCGGACACTGTTAAAGATATTGTTTTGTTTTACTAAATTTCTTTCCTGAAATGGTTTCTCCCTTTCATTGTTTCTGCACTCAATTTGAATGAGTTTGATCTCCTTACTTAAACATTGCTTAACACTCCATAAACGTGGAGTGTTAAGTCAGAGTTTGTTCTTTCTAGACGGTCCGTTTGTTGGGAGTGAGACTAATCTGAGATATTCTGGAAACAATGACTAATTGTAATCGTATCAACGAAATACCTACAGATGTTTTATTTTTATTCACTGAATAATAAGACTGATATCGGATGATATATGAGGGTGGGCGTACACACACACATGTATGTATATATAATACCTATATCAGGTGATATAGGTGTGTGTGTGTTTGAAAAAATGGGTAGAGATGGCTTGGGGGGGGGGGGTAATTTTCATTTCAATAATAATGTTTACAGTGAGTTACTCTGATACGAGTTTCAAGCTTCAAGGAACCATTTCCAAACTGAGAAATGTGTGTTTTTACTGGTTGCTTAAATAGCAAAAAAGATTTTTCTTACAAGTATACACACAAAAAAAATATATACACAAGAGGAAAAAATATATATACACAAGAAGAAAAAAAAATACACACACACACACACACAAGAAGAAATATATATATATATATATATATATATATATATATATATACACAAGAAGAAGAAAAAAAAATATATATATACACACACACACAAGAGAAATATATATATATACACAAGAGGAAATTATATAAAAAAGACTACAAAAGCATGTGTGTTCTTCTTCTTATACACACATGCTTTTGTAGTCTTTTTACATAGTTTCCTCTTTTTTGTGTGTATACTTGTAAGAAAAATCTTTTTTGCTATTTAAGCAACCAGTAAAAACACACATTTCTCAGTTTGGAAATGGTTCCTTGAAGCTTGAAACTCGTATCAGAGTAACTCACTGTAAACATTATTATTGAAATGAAAATTACCACCCCCGCCCAAAGCCATCTCTACCCATTTTTTCAAATATATAATACTGTACCAAGAACTTTCTTTTTATTATTCTACTATGTATGTATGTATTACATCATTGTTTAACATCCATTTTCCTTGCTGGCATGGGTTGGACGGTTTGACTGCAGTCTGGGAAGCCAGGAGGCTGCACCAGTCCCCAATCTGATCTAGCAATGTTTCTACAGCTGGATGCCCTTCCTAACGCCAACCACTCCAAGAGTGTAGTGGGTGCTTTTTATGTGCCACTGGCACAGAGGCCAGAGGAGCTGGCATCGAACATGATCGGATGGTGCTTTTTATGTGCCACCAGCATGGAATCCAGTCACAGTGGCACTGGCATCGGCCACATTCGGATGGTAACATATAAATATATACATATGCACACACATATATGTGTAATACCTATATCAGGCGATGTGGGTGAACTTGTATAAGATGATATGAGTGTGTGTATATATGAATGTACATGATTCTTATATCAGATGGTGTGGGTATACACATATGTACATATGTAGCTACAAATGTATGCCTGTAATACACATATCATCAGAGGATATGTATGTATATTTGTGCTTAAGAATATATGTCCAGATGTATATGCCACGTATATTCTGGAATTTTGGAAGATTCTTTTTAAAGTGATAGTCTTTATAGTTTGATAGAATGTACAGAATTGGTTAAATATTCAAGAAATAAACAAAGAACATACAGTTCCAATATAAAACGTAGAATCTCTCCCATAACGATATTTTCTTGTTGCAAAACTGTGTCTTTCAGTTGACTACAAAGGTTGAAGTTAGATAAAATATTCAAGTTTTTTCTTCTTGTTTTTAACACAAAATTTTCTCAATTTCTTAATTTAGTGGTTTTCTTTTTTGTTTTTGTTTTGTGTGTGTTGTCCAACTTTTACATTTAATAATCTCATTTTTCCAAGCTTTTACTCACTTAGAAAATACATTGTGAAAGAAAAATGGTTGTTCTTCAATGCTTTTAAATGCCATAAATAGCAGTATTGTTTAATTCAGTTTTGTAGTTGAGATTCATATATAGTTGTGTTCCTATTAACCAAAGTGACCATGTTTGCAGTAACCTGTGTGTCTGTGGTAGAATGTGTAGAGCACCTTTGTGACATTTCATTACAACTGTTTCCATTCTGAGTTCAAATCCTGCCCTTGACAACTTTGTGTTTCATCCTCCTATGTTGACAAAATAAATACTGAGTCAATGTTAAACCCTGAAAGGTGAAGCCCCAGAATGGTCACAGTCCAATGACTGAAACCATTAAATGAATATATCAAAGTAGGGTTTATTATCATTATTGAGTGAGAGAGCAGTGCATGCCATCAAAGTGACACTGGGGTACAAAGCCCAGTATACCCATCATGTCTACCCATCTGATAAGGGTATACTAGGCACATGCATCACAACCATATGTGCACGACATGGTGATCTCATATCAAGATAAACAACACATGACCTTGCAGGTGGGGCCCAGTTAGAATTTTCTTCAGGTTGAGTAGCCCATCCCGCTCAAAATGTCCCTGAATAAAGATTGTTTAAGGATGTTGAACGAACCACCCATGTTTCCAGAGGTGAATTATCTAAACCCCAAAGAATTCTTCTCAACACATGGCTATGATACTCTCCCACTACTTCTGTTCATGATCAGAGATGCACATATCGTCAGCCACTAAGGGACAAGCTCAACTGGTTAAAGTCAAACAACTGACAATCAAATCCGTGGTATTGAGCAGAATATTTGCTGTAGCCCATCTTTTATACCAAGACAAAACAATGTACATGATAACACTTGCAATCAGTTAAGATCAGAAGCCATGAGAGCCACTGCCTGGTACTGCAACTGAGCATTTATTGTTATTATTATTAAGGTGACAAACTGGCAGAACTGTTGGGCAAAATTGGACAAAATGCTTGGTGGAGTTTCTTCCAGCAGTACATTCTGTGTTCAAACGCCACTGAGGTTGACTTTGCTTTTCATCCCTTTAGGGGTCAATAAAATAAACAGCAGTCAAAGAATTGAACTTCTCCCTCAAAATTTCTGCTTTTGTTGAAAGAATTATTAAGTCCAAAGTTCAAATTTTTTGCTCTCATAGAATTAAACAGATTTGTAGTGACATAAGGATTTATTAGAAACATATGAGTGATTTTGTGTGCCATTATATCAAATATAGTTATAGGGAATCCTGAATGAAGGAAATGGAAAATGACTTGGATAAAATTAACAATGAATGTCAAACTTTGATGCCAAATTATAGCAGTCAAACTGAATTCCTGTAGAGATTATCAAGCATCAAAATTTGGCCAGCATTTCAAAAGTGTCCCATGATGGTTATCAACATATTTCTCAGAAATTTCCTTACCTTCCTATTGTAGCCTTAAAACGATTACTGACCAGCTGAGAGTCGGACATTAAAACCTCTAATCCTAATCAAACCCCATTGTCACAAGTGAAGTATGCCTATTGATTGTGCAACAGCATAATCCAGGCCAACTCCATCCCAATACAAAGACAGCGAGCTGGCAGAATCCTTGCCATGCCATACAAAATGCTGAGAAACATTCCGTCTGTCTTTATATTCTGAGCTCAAATTCCACCAGGTTTCACTTTACCTTTCAGGGTCAGTAAAAAGTATCCCATTTGATCTCTGGACTCAATGTAATCAACGTTCCTCCTCCCTTATGATTGCTGGTCTGCTACCAAAATTTGGAACCATTATTATTATTATTATTATTATTATTACTACTACTACTACTACTATTGTTGTTGTTGTGACACTGTAAATAGAAATAATTTTGACTGACTTCCATTGTCAATATCTTCAGAGTAATAATAATGGTATGACTATTCCAGAATCGTGTGAATAATTCTTGGCTTTTGGTTCCGACTTTAATTAGCTAATATATTTTCATGACTTGTTTTAATTCTCTGAAATTGCATCTTGAGATTTCTTTGACTAATTTCTTTCCAATAAGCTTTCCGCTTATTCTTTATGTGAAAGCTTAATCCACCAAATGCTGTTTGTTAATCTTTTAATCTGTTGGTTTCTTTAAAGTAACTCTGATGACAGAGTGATTATATTTATTCCAAGCTAGGGTCCCCCCTGATCCCTTTTACTCTGTTCAAATCCATAGTTTGCTGTGGTTCTTAATGATTATCACCAAAATAAACAAAAAATCAGGGCAGGGGGGGTGCGTTTGTGTTTCTCATTGCTAACAACAGATGTTGGTTTGTCTATGTCCCTGTAACTTAGCAGTTCAACAAAGAAACCAACAGAGCAAGTACCAGACTTACATAAGAAGCACTGGAAACAATCTGATGTAAAAATTATTGAAATTTCAAAAATTATTTTCAAGTTTCCATTTGTCTTTTGCATCAAAGTATATATTTTTAATTAAATTTGATTTAACTATTAATTGATGAAAGCCAAACAGAATTGTGCATTGTTTTTGGAACAAATTTGTTTGATTTTAGACCAGGAAAATCACTTCTATTTTGTGTGTGTGTGTGCGTGCGTGCATGCATGCATGTGTGTGTGTGTACGTGCGTGCATGCATGTGTGTGTGTGTGTCTATATTTGTTTCTGAAACTTCAGTGACAGTCTATTGATATTGATTTTATCTTTCATTCAGAGGAAGAAATACAAACTACTTATCGTAAGGGTAGGTATCGTGCAATATTCTATTATTATTAGTATCATTATTATTATTATTATTATGAAGGTGGTGAGCTGGCAGAATTGATCGCACGCCGGGCGAAATGCTTAGTTGTATTTCGTCTGCCTTTACGTTCTGAGTTCAACTTCCGCCGGGGTTGACTTTGCCTTTCATCCTTTCGGGGTCGATAAATTAAGTACCAGTTGCATACTGGGGTTGATGTAATTGACTTAATTCCTTCCGCCCAAATTTCAGGCCTTCTCCTTCCAGTAGAAGCGATTGCTGTTGTTATTACTGTTGTCAGCATTGGGTTTGGCTCTTTTAAGTTCTGAGTTAAAATCCTACCCAGGCTAATTTTGCCCTCATCCTTTTGAGGGTTAATCAAATAAAGTACCAGTTATGTACTGGGGTCAGTATAATCAGTTAACCCCTTCCCCCTTTGTACCAAAGTTTGAAACATTTCTATCATAATACTGATTAGATATCAATATGTGATATCACCTGGTATTCGTACAGTTCTTTTTCTCTTTTCTTCACGACTCAATGCTGAGTTGTGCAGAGACTCACTCCATCGTCAAATATCAACAACCTCTTTAGAATAGGTTTTAAATTCCTACAACTTGTTACATCTCTGTCTCCTCCCTCTTGCCCTCCCCCCCGTCTCATATGGCCAACCCTGAGGTTGATTGTGCCACAGAGATTAGCTTCCTTTTTACCATGGGCCAACTCTATCACAGTTTCATTTATAATCCTCACATGACGATGGATTAGTTCCAGTTAATTTGAATTGAATTTGTGGATTATTGCTAAATTACTGTTGAGCCATTGAGCTGAGAAATGTCTTTCTACCATTCAAATGGCATTATTTTGTAAAACCAGTCTTGAAAGTACCATGGCAAGTTTTTCAACATAACTTAATTATAATGAACCTATAAATTTTATTTTTAATTATAATTATTATTATTTTTTACTAAGAGATACTTAAACTTTTACTTCTGATACCCTGATTTTTGTCCCAAACCTGTCAGTATTTATTTTGTTCTATCTTTTGTCTTATAAAGCTGAGAATTTGCCGCCTCCTAGTTTTATGGGTAGGTATCAGTTGTCTGGTTTGCATGATGCTTCCTGGAGTTTTCCTGTAGTCATAGAATCCCACTTACTAAAACTTCTAAAGTCATAATTTTAGTTACCTTGATATCTAGCTGTTGTATTGGTTCAATTTAATTCATTTAATTACCTTCCTCATAAAGACATAATTAAATCTTGAAATGTGTTGTTAAGATATACCAGAAGTATACTTTCGAAGAAAATTATGTATTGTTATATCAGCCATGCTCTAAATGAAAACCATTTTTTAGTTGGCGTCAAAGAGAGAAGAGTTTGCTGCAAATATTTAGGTCCAATAATATTTGTTCCACTCACCTTAATTTCACACCACATCAATGATGATGATGATGATTGTTACTACAACTGAGGTGGAACAACGATTCCATTATTAGATGCAAACCTCATCAGTAAAAATAAAAAAACAAAGAAAAATCACAACAAAAATATATATTAAAGGATGAGGATTAATTCAGTCTTTTGGTCCTCTTGAATAAAATGGCTGTGATACTGAAATATTTCTTGAGCAACTGTTTGCCCCGCTCTGTGTGTGTGTGTGTGTGTGTGTGTGTGTGTGTGTGTGTAGTGGATGATGTTGCATTGTGATGGTTGCTTTTGCTTTCATTGCAAAGAAAAAGTATAACATTTTACATTAATTTGTATATTTTAAAAGGTTTTTAAATGGCAATCTTATTTTAAGCCCTGTGTGTGCATAGAGGCACCAACAACTGAAAACAGTCTTTGTGTGTTGACTTAGAATCTGTTGCAACATTACGTCCTCCTCTTCTCTCTCAGTTCAAAGAAGTTGTTAATTTATTCTGATTGAATTATTTTGCTTACCTGTCAGGTGGCAAACATGCAGTTTTTTCATTATAATCTCCTTCAGTCAGTCATTAAAACAGGGCCTGTGAGTATTGAGGTTTGAGGTGGGGCCTGTGAGCATTGAGGTCTTCTTACACTGCTGCAACCCCAAAAGAGAGAAACATGATGAGGTGGATCTGATCAGCAAAACTCTCTACTTTAAAGCATTTCTTAAACTGCCTTGATGTCTTTTATGCTAAATATGGTGGAAGTAGTAGTACGGGGGAAGGTGCTGTGACAATGCATCATTCCATCTACCATTTGTTAGTGATACCCTACACCTGGTGCATGACACCTTTGCACCACTTGGGTGACAACCCTCCAATCTATGGGTCTGTTTTGGGGTAGCTATTGAGGGTTTTATGAGGTCAGAGTGCAAATCCTCCCTCAGCCTCTTTCAGTTGCCTTTTATGAGATGCAGAGGAGATGTTGGGTCTATTCTTTGGCAATGCTGGTTCCCACACAGCACAAGAATAATATCAAATGAAGTGTTTTGCTCAAGAGCATAACACACCGCCTGGTCTAGGAATTGAACCCATGATCTGGTGATTGTGAGTAGATCTTCACCACTAGGCCAGCCACCTTCACTAAGGCTTGTTGTTAGATGGGAAAAGATTTATTGTGGTTTGCTGCTTATATATTAGTAAAAATAGGCGACAGAGAAAGATGTTGGATTGCAGGTAAGATGTCACTGTCTGTAGAGATGACCAAAGAAACCCAGATAACTAACATCAAAAGGGATCTGCAGTTTCTCAGAATTGTGTTTGTGCAAAAGGGTGATGTCCAACCCTGGTACATGAGAAATATGGAGAAAGTGAGAACTGTGTGTGTGTGTGTGGTTGCACTTGATGTTTTTCATGAACTTAGTCCAATAAGAAGAATAAAGAGGTTGTATACTGTCAACTTAACGTGACAGTAGGGGATTACACCACTGCTGTTTAGCCCTAGGAAGCATCGACGCTTCCTGTCGGCTTCGACACATTTCCTGTGTCCTTATATATTTACGAAGGAAGCATCGAATAAAGAACAATTAATAAAATGTTACATAGTTGTGTAGGGGGAAGAATTTCTTTTTTCGAGATAGTTACTGCAAGAAAGGTCCTTCCATATTTAAGTGGACCCAAACTTGTTCAGCTTTTCTTTTATGCTCTTAAATTAGTCTTCAGCAATTGACAACTAAACGCATTTGAGGTTCTGCAAAGTAAATCATTTTATAAAGAACAAGAATTTGTCTGTTCAATTAAATTCCATCTGTGTATTCCTCCTTCATTTAATTTAGTTTTAATTGATTTCCTAACTAACGTATTAATTTATTTTCCTATGTTATTTTAATATGAATAAAGTTAAGTTTCATTGCTAACAATTTTACATTATCAACCTTGTCTCCAATGTTTATCTTTACACAACTCTCTGTTCCCCGACTGCTGGACTTAGTGTCTTTCTCTCCCTCTAGCCTTACAATGGATTCTAACTGAAACCTTTTATTTGTAAACCAAAGATAATACCATTCTCATCCAGCTGGCCATATGTAGTAGAAGTATGGCAGCAGTTTTAGCTTAGTCAACTGATATCATTACTGAGTTTTCTGATTGAATTGTGCTTCCATTAATAATTCTCTATCAGTTCTGAAACTGTCAATACGTGGCTGTTCATGTTTTCTTCTTTCACACTTTATATTATAATGTTCAGCCATTGTTCACTCTGACGTAACACTTCTCATTAAGCCCCCCCCCCCCCGTTTGTCTTTTACTCTCATCTTAAACACTAATTGGTTTATTGTTGAAAAGGCATTCTACAAATGGATCAGATGTTGCAGACCTCTCTCCAATACTAAAAGGAATGGTTAGATTTGAAAACGTGTCAGATATTTAATCTCCTAAATTTATTCCCCCCCCCCCCAGATGACCAGAATGCAATATCGTTAGATAACAACTAATAATCAATCAATTGTTGGGTTCCTGAGTGTTGTTTTTAATCTCCAATATTAATCAATAACAACTGCAGTGGTTTATGATTAAACCCGTTAAGTCTTTCAATGGCTTTACACCTTTGTTCTTTGATATTTTTGTTGAAATTCTATCCTATTTCTGTTCCAGTTGAAGAAGTGGTCAATGATGCTGACATTGAGGGTAGGTAAACCAGATGATGCTGCTATGTATTAGTTCTGGTCAGACCCAGTCTTTTACCATTTTATTCATTGTTAGCAGGTGGGGTGGGGTGGGGGTACTACAGGCTCTTGTGAAGTCAAAACAATTCTTTCTCTTTGTATAATTCTGTGAATGTGTATATAATTACATTCACACACAAACTGACAAAGTAATATAAAATTCCACCGACATTGAATTTAATTCAGCAGATCATATGTTGTTGGACAATGCTACTTCATTGTGAATATTATTAGAGAGAATTAATTATATTGGGTCATCCCATAAATAATACAGTTTTTTTCAATTGCATGAACTAAAAGTTGGAGGGGACGGGTTAAACTACCTGAATCAGCTTGCTATAAAAGCAGATAGTAATTTTACCTTGCCCTTGGTTTTAGTGCAAGTTTTGAAGAGTGCAGATCAATTTTAACAGTTATTTTTTTTCAAAGCTATAATGGAAGTGACAAAGGAACATATTCGACATATTTTGTTTTATGATTTCAATAAAGGCAACAATGCAACAAAAGCTGTGAGGAATATTAATGCAGTATAATGGAGATGGAACAATAAGCATAAGCCAGTGTCAATGGTGGTTCTAGAAATTCTGAACTAGAAACTACAGCCTAGAAGACGATCTTCATTCTGGAAGATCTGTAAAGTTTGATGAGGACGCCCTGCAAACCCTGGTGG
The DNA here is from genome assembly GCF_006345805.1 of Octopus sinensis. Taxonomy (NCBI): domain Eukaryota; kingdom Metazoa; phylum Mollusca; class Cephalopoda; order Octopoda; family Octopodidae; genus Octopus; species Octopus sinensis. The sequence goes on from NC_043002.1 coordinate 3,425,334, forward strand.
AACAAGATCCCATTGTAACTGTAGAGAAGCTAGTAGAGAAGCTTGGATTTGATCATTCAAACTATTCAGCAACACCTGCGTGCCATCAGAAAAAATCAGCAAATTGGGTCAATGAGTTCCTCACAAACTTTCCCAGTCTAATCGCATGCAGAGAGTGAATGTGTGCTCTTCTTTGCTGTCACGTCTCACGAACGAACCTCTTGTGGACCGATTAGTGACTGGTGACAAGAAATGGTTTCTCTATAAAAATGTCAAGTGCCAAAGACAGTGGGTAGGGAAAAGAAAAACACTGGCACCCCAGGCTAAAGAAAGTTTTCACCCACGTAAGGTGTTGTTATCTGTTTGGAGGAATATGAAAGGTTTAGTGCACTTTGAACTTTTAAACCCAAACCAAATGATAACTAAGATCTACTTTGAGCAGTTTAAGTCAGCACTGGAAGAAAAACGACCATCTTTGGTTTCAAGATGAAAGGTGTTCTATCAGGATAATGCTTGGCCACATACAATGAGGATGACATTCCAAAGGCTGGAGCAGTTTGAATGGGAAAAGGTGCTCCACCCACCATATTCACTGGACATTGCCCCATCTGACTATCATTTATTTGACAGTCATCAAAATCATTTGGATGGAAAAAATATGAATTCTGTAGACAAGGTCAGAATAGTACTGGAGGAGTATTTTTTGTCATGGACAAATGAATTTTTGAAAAGGAGCCTTGCAAGTCTACCAGATACATGGAAGAGCAATGTAGAAAATGAAGGAGAGTATATTTTAGATTTTTAAAAATTTATCTTTATTTTGAAAAATAAAAGTACAAAAAACCCACATTATTTATGGTATGACCCAATACTGTTAGAGAGGACTACTGTTTGTTGCTAATTTTTGTGTACAAGTTTTCTTTTAGTAGATCTTGGTGGATTAGGGATTAGTTTATCCCTGACAGTGTTCTTCAATGAATGTTGTTCAGTTTAGACAAAAGAATTCATTGGATTCTTGTCTGAAAGCTTGAGGTCACTTAGACATTCCTCACTTCAATAGATGACAAATTATAAACCTGGTTTTCTTGTTAATCTGAAATCTCTTTAAAACTCAAGTGCAGAATAGACATTATTGTGAATATCTTTCTGCTTAAAAAAAAAAAAATATTCAAAGGATTTTCTGTGCCCATGGGTTTTTTTTTCCACCATGAGGGAAGTTCAACTTGGACTTTTAGAGAGAAGACCTGGCTGGGAGGGATGTATCCATTCGTGTGAGTGGGTGTTGAAGGTCTCCAACACAACCATCATTTGTTACCACATGTTGTGGTCTCAGCACTCTGCCAGGCTTCATTTCCCTATTTAGTTCTTGATAGCATCACTCCAGTTTTATCTTTGTTGCCCATGAAGCTGTTTTCTGTCCCTCTGGTCACTGAGGATGTGGACACACAACTTCTGGGTCCTGATAATATGACTAAAAAATTACAATTATTGCCATTTGAATGTTGTTACCAAACTTTGATCTGCTCCAATCTTTAAGACTGAATTCCCTGATCTACAGGCCAACCAACTGATCCACAGTGCTCCCCCTGTAGCTTGTCATCTTAAATGCCATCAGTGGTCTGGTGTCAGCCACCTTTAGTCTGTCCTTCTTATCTTTAGGGTTCATACTTAAAGAACACTAAAACTGCCAGAAGAAAGTGATGAAAGCTTTCGTTTGTTTAAATCTTTTAGTTTCTTTTATCAATAATTGTGCTTTTGAAATCATCTTTGTAATTAATTATATTCTATACTTTTTCACTATACCATTGTACTTTATTAATTGATATGCTGTTGATAAAATGTACTTTTATGCACTTCTAAAGTCTTGACTCTATTTCACTACTCAAATGTTGACAATGTAATAATAATAATAATATCATATATATGACAATGTAATATATTACATATACGATGATAGTGTAATCACAATATATTATACATTCTTTAATATATTATTATTGATTTTTAATTTTTGTTTTACATTAATAGAAGATTTACCACCTCCAGTTGGAGTGGGTAGGTACCTGCCTTCTGGTTGATTTGCATGCTCTTTTCACTTTACTCTCTTTTCAAGAACTTTATATATATATATATATATATATATATATATATATAATTCTTTGCAATTTAAATAGAAAATTCTTAATACTTTTGACAATCTTTGTAGCAATTCATAAATGGTTAATTTTGGATTTCTGTTTGAGGCATACTTTTTTAGAAATTCTTTCTGTTTGTAATATTTGCTACTTGCAAGTTTACTTGCAAAATTTGTGTTTGTGTGTGATCGCACATGCTTCAGCTTTTTTTCATACATCATCTGGCACTCTTAGAAATACCCAACAACTTTGATAGATTCAGATAAATTTGTTATGACTACAAAAAGATGGATTAAATTGACTTTTCTATCACATTAAAGCGAACCAGTGTTAAGAATATACCCAGGCATGGCCATCTGGTGACTACAGTGTGTTCCATGTTAATACTCACTACAAATCTGCTCAATTTTAATTTTATTCAAATTCAAACTCGCTTTACCTTTTTAATAATTCACAGTATTGACCAGACCTCCAGATGCTGTTATACACCGCTGGTCACAATGCACTTCCAATTCTGTCTTGATTGTGCCATTCTTTTCTATCTTGAACCATATTGCTTAACTAGATTGTCTTCTCACCATTGTGGTAGACTTCCAGGTGGCTTTTTTTTTTTTGATCTCATGTATACCACTTGGCAACTGCACAGGTCCACCTTTTGTCTGGGAACCCTGCAACATGTCCTGCCCAGCAGAACTTGTGCTTTTGGTATTCTGCAATCACATTGTAATCTTTGCTCCAATCTTAAATTATTTCATTTTGAATATGTTCTCGTAATGATATTCCTCCATGGCCCTTTGCGCCACAGCCAATCAATGTTCTATCCTCTTTGTAGCAGCCCATCTCTCACTTATGTATTCTCAAGTAAAATCATATTAAATACGAAAGAACTTAAATTACTTTTAACATATGTACTTTTTTCATTTTTTAAGTTCTTTTATCTTGAAAATGAATTTTGGTATATTTCACCATTTTCTTATTTTAGGGACAGCTAGAGAGTACAGCTGTTGTAGTTGTGATTTTTATTGACTGACAGACCAGTTAAATCCATCTATCATTAGTTATTCATTATTCTATATTTATTAGTCAGGGGGATTGAAGATAATTATCCTAACTTTGCTTTGTCCAGAATTAACAAAGTGTCTTTAACATAAATGTATATTATTATTATTATTATTCCATGTTGAATTCTGTCCTGTTTCTGTTCCAGTGGAAGAAGTGGTCAGTGATGTTGATGTTGATGTTGAGGGTAGGTAAACTAACCGCTAGATGATAGTTCTGATCATTTAGTTTTGTATTTTTCAGTGAAATGTAGGATGATATTGTTAACCTACCACATTATTTGGTCTCTCTGATAACTTGATTTCCTGTCTGGACGTTTCAATGAATTTGAACACATTTAGTAAAATGGCTGGATTTTTTTTCATCGGTTATATTAAATGTTGATTGTATAAAATATTTGTTATAAAGCTGGTTGTATGAAATGTTGTAACTTAACAGCCAAGTGAAACGCTCATCAGTTAAGATGTTGGCATTAATTGATTGGGATAATTTTTTGAAAGTTGAGATTTTTATTTAAATCTGAACACTTGATGAAGCAGATTTCCAACCCGTTGCTATTGGAAACCTTAAATATTGTTACATAAAAGGGATTTTATTTTTTTCCGAGAATACAACACTGCCACATAAGATTACTTTGTGAATATGCTTAAACTACATGTTTACTAGAAAAATCTGTGGAAACACACATTCAGGTGTGTACATAACTTCTTATGGTGAAGACTTTATAGTCTCTGATGTATATCCATGAATTAAGGGGATTATAAACTCCTTGTTCCAATGAAGTCCTTTTCTACAGATTACAATTTTCCTTTTTCTAATTTCCTGGTTGCTGTTAAAACTAGGCTCTTTTTTTTCATGTGTCCGTCATACAATCTGGAATGTCTGTTTTGCTATTGAATTGATAGACTCCTATGTATATTATGGCATTGATTCAAAGTGATTCTATTTATATCTTTGACTTTTATTTTACATGACTAGAAGACTTACCACCTCCAATTGATGAGGGTAGGTACCTCATAGTTGATTTGCATGTTTTGTCATTTCTCTTCCTGATCTTTATTATTTTTCTCTCTCTCCTCAATATTTATACAACAAATATAGGTTTACTCTAAACACCCGAGTCTTCTGCATTACAATAGAATTTAGTGTTTTAAATGGGAAGTCTTTATAACTATTCTTAAGAATTATCTCAAATAAAACTTTGATTAGTATTTAAGGTTTTCTGTTTGTAAGTTGTTTTGTAAGTAAAATAAGACAGTTTTATGACAAGTTTTACCTAAAAAAACCTTTTCGATTTAAGGCCTATTATATTCGTCAGCACTTGACTCAGCTTGTCATTTCTCAATTCAAAATATATATTGTAGTTTTCTGAAGGAATGTCCACTGGTCACTTTGCACACTCCCAAAGGATAAAACAATATATTTGAAGAGGAATTTAAAATTTAAATTTTTCTCTAAATATTGTATGCAATTATAAACAACAAAGAATATTTGAATATATATGTATATAGGGGGAGAGTTCATGAAAAAAACAAGACGAAGACAGGTGGTGTAGAAAGCAAACAGATGTATTAGTATAATGCTCAGGAATTGAAAAAGTCTTTTATGTTTCGAGCCTACGCTCTTCTACAGAAAAGGACACAATATATATATATATATTCAAAGGATTCTGGGAATACTGCTTAGAAGGGACAAAATAGCAAACGTCAGCTTATAATTCAAAGGTTTGCTGCTGGTGGTGTTCATAGTTTGTGTATGCCATCTTTGAGAATTGATTTTAGATTTGTATTTTACTTCCATTGTTAACAATAAAGATTTGCTTAGCTTCATAATGATCTGTACTCCTAGGTGGCTCCATGGATTCTGTCCCTAGGCCCTCATTTGTAGTATCCCTAAGCAAGACTTCATCATTTACAGCAGATATCATCATCATTTAGCGTCCGTTTTCCATGCTAGCATGGGTTGGACGGTTTAACTGGGGTCTGTGAAGCCGGAAGGCTTCATCAGGCCCAGTCAGATTTGGCAGTGTTTCTACGGCTGGATGCCCTTCCTAACGCCAACCACTCCGCGAGTGTAGTGGGTGTTTTTTACGTGCCACCTGCACAGGTGCCAGACAGAGCTGGCGAACGGCCACGAACGGATGGTGTTTTTACGTGTCACCGGCACGGGATATGTCACCGGCACGGGTGTCAATGATATATTTATAGATATGTCAATGATATATTTATAGAGAGAGAAATAGGGAAGAACAGGTCTTTAAGTTGATCTTGGAAATAATTCCATTCTTAGATTTACAATCACACATAGTTCTAGCCTAATAGCTATTTCCTCTTTTGGGAAATAAGTGTAGGATAAGGAATGACACATAAAAGACTTCAGTATACACAAAAATCATAAATGCCTTTACATACCCACCGAGAGTGATCCGTCCCCACCCATAAATAAATGACTGCAACCATTGCTGACACCCAGCACTGGAGTAGGACTGTCGACCTGTGGAGTGAAACAAACATTGAATTGGTGACTTCACTCATGTTTGTGCTACAGTAAAATACATTCAAAAGATACTGTGGAGTGGTAGGTGTTAAAAAAGACACCCACACATAGAAATTGTGCCCAAAATGGATTGTGCAAAATAACTGTGACAACCAGTCCAATCCATGCCAGCATGGAAAACAGATGATGGTGATAAAGAAATGTTACAAGTGAAACGAACATTAATTAATAATGGATGCCTTGAAGAGATTATTAGATTATTCTACAGATTAATCTATATTAGTTGACCAAACAACACATTCACCTATGTTGATGCAATCAATAGAGCACTCAGTAAAAAAACAAAAGCCAACACATATATAGCTTATGTAGTATACTACTACTACTACTACTACTACACACACACACTAGAAGAACCAAGTGCACCTGAGTTACAGAGTGGCTGAATATGTCTTAAAACAGAACATGTAACATGCCTCCCTATAAACTCAGTCAGAGTAAATTACAAAAATACTGGAATGAAAATCGTTCGGGTCAACATGAAACTAAAGATTTGCAGAACAGAACAGACAACCTGTGCAATAAAGAAATTTCAGTGTAAAGGTTGGACGTTGTAAACTTCATGACTTCAACTGTTGTGTCAGACTTCAACAGGAATGACACTTTCTCATTGGTTGATCCTGCATTTACAACGAGGACCCAATGCAACACAATACAGGAAACAGAATCAAACAGAAAAAAATATTTGCTGCTGGCATCACCATTCTATAGAGATTAACTGTGGAAGGTTTTACTAATAAAAAACAGCTTTCAAAAAAAGTCCCCCCCTCCCAAATTAGCTTCCAGACACAGCACACATAAACATAGAGTTTTGTTCTTTGCTGCATTAATGTTTCAAGGCTTTCTCAGTTATATAATAGCTAAGGGAGCGGCCCAAGCTGTTATAATGCAACTGGAGCTCACCACAATATTATTTTTAATGTTATAATATCAACAGTTTATGGGGAAATGTTAATTTATAAAATTTATGAAACTTTTGGCATCATTGGACCAACATTTAAACTATAGTTTGGATTATACTATATAGTATTATACTATATAGTATTTCTTTCCTACTGAGTTTATGATCATTAGCATTGTTCAATATATATAATGAGTCCTATCTTTGGAAGCACTCTCTTTTAATGCATTATTATAATCACGAGCAGCATAGTCAAGATTTCATGTCAGGAAATAAACTGATATTCACTTGTTAATGCTATTAGGGACATTTTCAAGAATTATTGTGCATTGAAGATGTACAATCCTATAAATTCACAAATCTCAGTTCAGTCCTATGATCCTTTAGTTACATCAACCAAAATATTAGCATAAAATAGCAAAGATTTCTTATTGATCATATCAATGCTTCAATCATCAGTTAGAATAAAATCTCGGCTAAACTCTAAATTTTTCTGAAGAAAAGATTTCTTTATAGATAGTTAGGACCTACAAATAGAACTGTGTAAATGTATAATGTGGCCTTTCTATTTTATTGTATCATGTCCTTTTGAGCAATCATTTTGGAAGATGTTTAAGGCACAAACTGTTTGAAATATTTCTTGTATTTTTTCTTTGGTGATAATTATTCTACTAATAATCACCTTGCAAAGTTTTATAAAATCTATGGATTTCTGTTGAGCAGAAAGCTTTCTTATTATGAGAATAAACCCTAAGCAAGATTTTAAATATGGTATGAAATTTAGTTAATTAGTTTGTTTGTTTTTTGTAAATAAAATTTAATAAAAGTTTAATTTGTCAAAGAAATCAAACTTTATTCTATAGTTGTTACTGAGGGGATTAAAGATTATAAAGTTTTGTCCAAAATTAAGCTAGAAATATTGCTGTGGTGCAAAGACTAATAAGTCTTTGACATAAATGTGTATTATTCCATTGTATCTTTGTTTGAATTCCATCGTGTTTCTGTTCCAGTGGAAGAAGTCAGTGATATTGATTTTGATGGTAGGTAACTAGTTATTCCTGATTCTCTCTTTCTTCACCATTTTTTTCAAAGTATGCCACTTTAGTTAGTTGATATCTGATAATTTTTAAAATCTCTTTAGAAATGGATTCCAGCCTATCGTTGCCATTTATTCCAATTTAACTTTTTAATAAAAGATCAGAACTGTCAAAATTAGATTAGATTTGTTTTGTATAACCACAGGAAACATTCATAGCTTTTCATTGCCATTCTAATGCACACATTGTTGATATATATATATATATATATATATATTAGTGCGTGTATGTGTATGTACAGCTGCTTTTAAGTGATTTAACCTGGTGAATATTTTTGTGTGAATAACCAAGGTCCTGTGTCTAATTCGGTACTCAAATGTTGATTGTGTAATAACATTATACATTCTTTAAAATATCAATGTTATTTACTTATTTTTATTTTTTGTTTCACTTTAACAGAAGATTTACCACCTCCAGTTGGAGTGGGTAGGTACCTTCTGGTTGATTTGCATGTTATTTCAACTTTAGAACCTTCAAATATCTTTATAATTGTTCACAGCAGCTGCTGTTCATAAACAGTTAATTTTGGGTCATATCTGTTTGTAGTATAACTTGTTTAATATTCAAAATTCAATATTACTATTTGTTTCTGTTGAGTATGATGTCTGACTGGAGAAAAACGAAAAAAAAAAAAGAAGCCCTATTAACCGTTTTCTATTGTAAATATTAAAGTACAATCTATGGTACAATCTTAAAGGAAATGTCTTCTTTCATTAGGGTTGTAGAACTTTCTCTACTTTCATAACTTTTTAAGGCAATCCCTCTTCATTTCTGTTGCATAAATGGATGAAATTATTGGAAACGATTGCCAAACGTTTGCTTTGTTCAAAAACTAATCCAGAAATATTTTTGTGGTTTGATACTAATCAGCTGTGTTCAGAAATTTGTTCATTTATCCATTTATTGATGCATCTCCTGTTTTTGTTCCAGTCGAAGAAGTGGTCAGTGATATTGATCCCGATGGTAGGTAACTGGATGTTATCTGATAATCTTCATCACTTAATCTTGTATATTTTAATTATTGTACAGTCACCCCCCCCCCTTAAATCTTAATTATTTCCTGTCGTTGATGTAATTATGACTATATCTTACTTCTGATCTCTATCGTTTATTACAAACAACCTCGATCATAATTTTGATCTTTACCATAATTACCTTCTGTAGCAAAGTCCTTTTTTAAAACCTCATTGGTCTTATAGCTCCACCAAGTTCCCTCTTTTACCAAATTTTGATGTCAGTATGCACACGAAACAAATCTCTTATGTCTGTGGTAAGCCGTTGGTTTTGGTGCTACACTGAAAGTTCTTCTGGAATAATCTAACCCACAACAGCCGTCAGATGCTAAATTCACTACAACTTTGTTATTTCTAATTGCTGTGGTGTTTGTTCTTGTGCTGTTGTGATCCAATTTCACAATTACCATATTCATTCTTGCTGCCAAGTTTTACAGTAGCTTCTTTCCAAGCCTTGTATCTCAGTGTTTTCTTTTATGGTAAAATTTGAAGGCAACTATAAGAGTACAACTATATTGATGCTGTTTTAGGGGTTGTATTGTTTTACTTCCAGTAGAGTTTATGACTGTAATAAATTGTCTTGAAGGAAAATGATAAGCACTTTTAGGAGAGGTTTATGAATTTAGTGTGGTTGAGAGTTTCTCTTTGTATGTGTGTGTGAGAGAGGAATGGGTCTATTCTCTAATTTCCTTTAATTAAGTCTGTTAAGTTATTTACGAAATGTTTGAACAAATTGCTACTTGAAGAATATAAATTCTCCAAGAACCTGACAAAACTTAGATTCTCTTAGAATTCTTTAAATAGATATTTCTTTTTCACTGACCTACTTCTGAAAGTTTGTCATTCATAACTGGTTTATGAAAATATTTGGAAAGAAATGTCATTATTCAGGCTGACTTTCAATAGATAGGAAAAAATAAAAAACAGGTTTGATGACTTCACTGGATTTGTAGCCTGTAGCTTTCATACAATACAGAATTTTTAAGGTGGATGTTGTATAAGAGTTTTAATTTTGATCTGGAAAACTTTCAGAGAAGAGTATGTTCAATGCTTAGCATTTTTATGATTTCTTGAAACATGGCTTTGGACAATGTCTTTTATTGGACTTTTGCTTGAAAGAAAGGCTATTTTTATGGCAGTGTAATCAGTAACAAGGAAAATGTAGTCCATATTGGTTTCTGGAATATTTATTAGACTTCCATAAACAAAACTGATTGAAATTTGTTGTGAGATCCTCATTTAAATGTCTCTATAAAACAAAACTCATTTTTTGAAGAATCTTGCCCATCACTAAAAACGTTTAATTTTTTTTTTTTCCATATTTTCAGTTTCTTCCTTCCTTTTCTGTAACTCTTTCATTTTCTTGAATTCCCTTATCCAAGTTTACTCACAAATTCTTGTCTTAGGAATCCCAAAGCTCTTTTAAGTATTTTTATCGGTTCTAGTTTTCTCTGGTTTGTTTTTCTGTTATCAACTGTGAAAAACTCTATAACTTTATCATACTGGAATAGGAAAAAAACCCTCAAAAACCACAACTTTTGTTTATTATTGAATCAACTCTATTCCCCTAGGTTTCTAGTGTTCCTAGTGACGAAACAATTGTACTTTGCTCTGTTTAAAGCAATCATCTTTGATGGTAATTAATAGTTTATTTGTAACTAAAAAGAAGTCTTTTATTTTTGTATTTTTTCTGAAGTCTGTACCATTTCTGTTCCAGCTGAAGAAGTGATCAGCGATACTGAGATCGATGGTACGTAACTAGACAGTCCTCATCATTTCATAACCATACTTGCTTCTAGTGATTCATACTGTTTGATTAGCTCACAGAAAAATAAATACAACTGAAACACCTCTTTAAACTTTGCAACCCCAAAATCTATAATTGCAGTTTAAATATAAATAATTTAAGTATAAATAGCCGAACAATTATTCTGTGCTGATGAAGGGAAATAACCCGGAAATGATACACAGATATTGTTTTGAGCTGAGTTGGGGTGCTAGATTGCCTTGTTTGAAAATATAAGGACACAGATCATATTGTATCGCCAGCTGGTGATGATGTCTCCTGGGGCTAAATTACGGCAACATTTGTCCTAAACCAGGACTGCCATGTTATGTTGGCAAACAATTTTTACTCCAAAGTATTGTTGCTGAATATCTCTTGTTGTGAGATTTACAAATAGTAATTTTCTAAATATAAATAAAGCTACATATTTAAGCATATCTAATCCTAAACAATAATCTAAAATATTTTGTTAAAACCCAGTTTGCAATGTTGCTGTTAAATTAGACATTAATTCTTGATTCACAAAAAAAAACGGCCTTATATTTTGTCTTGAGTTATGTAATAAAAACTAAATGGTTTCCTTTATGTATGATTAAAAGATTAAACAAGTTTTGTAATTTGTTTGAAATATTTTTAAGCGGACCTTTAAGCAATACAGATGAGAAGTTAGGCAAAATCTGTCAGGTGATGTCAATGAATAAAGACAGAGACAAGACATCACTCTATGTTGAATGCTTCTTTTACATTTTGGGGAAGCATTTCCTTTAGCAAATATAAGACAGTGGTTCATACTTCATTCTGGTGTGTTATGTTTCTTTCCTGGGATATAACTGAAGCATTAAACAATCTACATAGAGTGATATAGCATCATGTCTTTATTTATTGACATCGTTTTACATACTTTGTCCAACTTATCTGTATTGTTTAAAGGTTTTCTTAAATAATACTTATATCAATTAATAATCTATGTAACTATTTTCTCATACTGAACTTTTGATAAATTTTTATAGCAATAATACTTCAAATATATTTTCAATGAAAAGTATTGAAATTTTTTATAGAGTTAGATATAATTCAAAGATAGTGAAATTTTGATGCCAAAACAATAAATCAATAATATTTATTAATTAACAACATTTTACAAAATATATGTATTTATGTTTGTGGTTTTAAATATATAATTCAGTTACTTTTTTTTAGTTTAAATCTGGCTGGGGTTGATAAAATAAATACCAGAAATATATCGATTGCTTGCATTAATATTGATAATTATTTTTTATAACGATCATACTTTTATCAGTTTTAATTTTTCCTGAGAAAACGTTTGGCAATTTTTACGTAGAATGCTGTTTGGTGATAATTTCTGTTGAACATTATATCATGACGTTGTTTACAAGGATTGTTATAAATTCAAAAAGATGCAAAATAATCAAGTTTTATTTCTTCAAATTATAACTGTCTATTGACTCTTAACTTCCTGTAAGACCTAATAGCATTTGGGGACTCTGTCGGTCAACTACTCCTGAAACACAGGATGTCACAAGATTCATACTAACCTTGTTCACATTCATTTTGAAGGGAGTAAGGAACTCTCTAATGCAAGGGAGAAAACTTTACTCTCTTCCCCTGTTAATTTATTGTTCTGTAATGGCATTATTACAGGAATGGGGCTTTCAAGAGGATGTTGTTTAGAATTAAAATAATTAGTTTTACTGTAATTACCCTTTAAAGAAGTGGTTCCCAACATGGGGCCTGAGAAAATTGTGGCAGGGCATGGTGCTGTGGTCACCAGGCACAAGTTTCACTTTTTTTTCTTAATCAATAATGCACTTTTTTTGTTTATACTCAATACTTAATAAAAGAGTTAATGATAGTCTTTTACAGTAAATAATTGTGGTAAAATATTAAAAATAAAGTTGTTTTTTTTCCCCAACCACTGGTGGGGGCATACATTTTCCTGGAAAGTTATTGTGAAGCCTGGGGAAAATAGGTTAGGAAATAGCTTCATCTTCAAACCTTCCTTCTTAATCTTAATACTTCATAGTGTTGCAAGAGAGGTTTGGTTTGCTTATCTGACTGGATGCTGATGATCTGGTGTCGTATTTTAGAATGGTTAACAACCAGAGAAAATCCTTGGAAGGGTAGACTTGTGTTGCTAGTTCCTAATTAGTTAATTAGTTTCCGGGACAATAAGGAGGAATTACAACTGTGTTTCGTGGTCTGCTACCACAACAGCTCCTTTATAGGATCCAGTTAGCTCAAGACATCATCAGGAGGAACCACGTCCAGTTTCGGCCCCTACTCCTCTACCGTTTTGATGTGGCGTGCCCCCCCCTTTCGGAGGTGTCTTCAGCTCTGGTGTTGGGTGCATGTCTTCTTTCTTCTGTTCCCTGGCCTCTTTGGTGTAAGCGTCAACGAGTGTCAGCCGGTGACTGACTGACTTGTCAAATTTTTTCCCTTTAAATACTTGCTGCTAGGCTCCAGCAGGCAGCCCCAGCAAGTTGTCACGTGACACTGTCTCAACTTTAACTGACCAATGAAGGTGCATAGTCTTAGCCCGCACATTCTCTAAACGACCGTCACCTGTCAGTCAGCGAAGTTAATTCAGTGTCAGCTTGTCTCACCTAGAGATGTTATTTCCTACCGGCATATTATGACTTTCAAGCCATTTTTGGTCTTCCTGCTTCAGCCATATAAAGGTGTAATCTCTAAAAAAAGAAATGGTTTTGTTAGGAATACAAGAAAGAAGGAAAAACAAGAATTTACTGTTTTACATTTCATGCAAACAATGCACAAGTGGTGCACTTCACTTAGATGCACTTCACTGCATAATAATAATCTGAGAGCCCAAGTTTCTTTCAATGTAGTGAAGTATTGTTGCTTAAATGGTAAACTTAGAATTCCAGCTGTGACTATGACCTGCAGATGGAAAGTTTAGACAAGTGTTATTCTTGTTGACATTTGGTTGAGATTTCTGTGAATCTTATGCTGCACAACAGTGGTAGTGAGTGGGCATAGTATATGCTACAGCAGTTGCATAACAGCAGCTTCTTGCAAGGCCTGTTTTGTTGGTGTCAACAGTTATTGCAGAGGGAGAGAGTGATGTATGGAGGGGGGGAGTTGTTATCTCTGGGGTCCGTTATGTTGAATCTGTTACTGTTGTCTTTACTATAGATTATATAAACTTGAAGCTATTTCTTTCTCTACTGACAACTCCAACATCAGTCTGGGTGGGTATAAGGATGGAAACACTCCGTCGGTTACGACGATGAGGGTTCCGGTTGATCCGATCAACGGAACAGCCTGCTCGTGAAATTAACGTGTAAGTGGCTGAGCACTCCACAGACACGTGTATCCTTAACGTAGTTCTCGGGGATATTCAGTGTGACACAGAGTGACAAGGCCGGCCCTTTGAAATACAGGTACAACAGAAACAGGAAGTAAGAGTGAGAGAAAGTTGTGATGAAAGAGTACAGCAGGGATCACCACCATCCCCTGTCGGAGCCTCGTGGAGCTTTTAGGTGTTTTCACTCAATAAACACTCACAACGCCCGGTCTGGGAATCGAAACCGCGATCCTATGACCGCGAGTCTGCTGCCCTAACCACTGGGTCATTGCGCCTCCAAGGGTGTGTATATATTACATTTGGAAACAAAGTATAACAAGACTCTATCATTCTATCTCCAAGAACAATTATTAGGAAGAAAAATTTACCATTTTGGGTGGGTGAGCAGTGTTCATTCGGTGGGCCCGGAATATACATTCCTGATAACCAGGTGACTGCCCTAATTAGTTGTACATGTTAGGTGGGAGTGAATTGTTTCTGTTGCAAAGATAGATCACAAGAAAAGAAATCCGATATGGCAACTTTGGTGACCATCACAAGTGAGATGATAAAGGACGAAGAAGCATTGTAAGATGCAGTCTTGCTCTCCAATACAACCCATATCAGAATGGTAAAACTTGCCATAGAAAGGGAATAATGTTAACATTACAATTAAATTTTAATTTTATAATAAATTTATAAATTTTAAGTTGTTTATATATATATAATATGCTCACAATAATTTGTGGTGTGTATAAAATAGCTGACACTTTTTATACATATATATATAGATATCTTTTTTTTCTTATCAGAAGACAAATTTTCGGCACCAATTATTGTTGGTAGGTATTGAGTTGAAGCTTCAAGCATGGTGTTCTCCTACTTAAAAAAAACCTATTTTGTGTAGTTTTTTTTTTTTTTGTAAACTGATTAATTTTGCAGCTGTTTCTTGTCAAAGATTTTGGGCTTATCTAGTAATCTTAGAAAACTTAAAATGGTTTTATCATAAGTTTAATTATGCATGCAAATATTTTTAATCACTTAAAATCTTGATGACTTTAAAATTACATTTCATATTAATATTACAACAAAAAGCGAGTAGAACACACACACACTCACTCACTGCTTTTTAAAAAAAAAATGTAGTCAAGATTGTTCCACTAAGAATGTTTGTGAAGAATGTTTGTCTTATTCAACAGAATTGATGTTTCTGTGGGTTTGCAATAATACTTTTATTAATTATAGTAATGGTGTCATTATCGTTACTGTGCTGTCATATGTAATTTTCTTTATCAATTTCTGATGTTTCGTGTTAGTTAACAGTGATCCGTTTTATCAATGAAGTCTTTAATCATAAGTCTTTAATCAGCACCCATTTGTGACATTTGATTAACATCTCATTTTCCTTAATAACCTAGTCTTCAGTGAGCAACAGCTGCATATTTATTTAAGTAAAAGTGGGTCTAAGTTTCACAGCATTTATTTTATGTCTGTTTTTTCCATACTAGCACGGGTTAGATGAATATATTATTGAAGCGTTGTTTTATAGGCCAAAAGAACTGACAAAAGCAACACCCTTTCATAGCTCACAACTCAAAGAGCACAAATGTAAGCACAAGCCTACACATATATGATGGGCTTCTTTCAGTTTCCTTCTATCAAATCCGCTCACAAGACTCATGCCCAAGGTGCCGCACAGTGGAAACGAACCCTTTGTTGTTTAACCTTTTGCATAGCATCTCTCTGTAGGTTTTCACTAATTTTTTGCTGTTGTTTTTTTTACACTTTCTTGTCAATAGTGTCAACATTCTGAGACTAAACTTTGATCTGCTTTTTCTTTTGCTTTCATTGGACTGCATTCATGTGTGCAATGTAAAAGGTTTTACTCAAACATATCAATATCTGGTGCTTAATAGTCTCTGTTTGTTATACTGCTAAGTTACAGCACAAACAAAACCAGAACTCTTTTACAAAGCAATGTCAACATCAGATATATATTTCTTTATTGCCCACAGGTGGCTAAGCACAGAGGGGACAAACAAGGACAGACAAAGGGATTAAGTCGATTACATTGACTCAGAACGTAATGGCAGATGAAATGCCGCTAAGCATTTTGCCCGATGTGCTAACGATTCTGTCAGCTCACCGTCAACATGCAGATATAGAGACATACATACAAACACATATGCTCAAAAATACACATACACAAATATGCACATACATGTACAAACACATGCACTCACGTGTGTGTGTGTGTATGCCTCTCTCCTCGCGACTGCTGCAGCCCAACACTGCTCTCTTAATTCTCTTTCTCTCTCTCCTGTCCTCCCTCTGCCGACTGTATCATTACTGTCACTTCTTTCCTATCTTTATATACCTGGTGCCAGTGACATGTAAAAAGTACCATCCAAAAGTGGCCGATGCCAGTGTCCCCTGACTAGCTCCAGTGCCGGTGGCACATAAAAAGCACTATCTGAATGCGGTCGAGGCCAGGGCTGCCTGACTGGCTCCTGTGCCAGTGGCACATAAAAAGCACTATCCAAACGTGATCGATGCCAGGCCTGCCTGACTGGCTCCTGTGCCGATGGCACATAAAAAGCACCCCCTACACTCTTGGAGTGGTTGGCATCCAGCTGTAAAAACATTGCCAGATCAGATTGGAGCCTGGTGCAGCCATCTGGTTCACCAGTCCTCAGTCAAACCGTCCAACCCATGCCATGATGGAAAACAAACGTTAAATGATGATTTCATCCCTCCCTGCATTCCTCACTCCCTTTTGTACCTCCATGAGCTCCTTACTCATACACCCTGAACAATCCTCTTCCATTCCATTTATATTCGCATCCTTTTACCTCAAGAGCACATCCTGGCACATTGTCACCATTTCTTTCGCTGTCCCTTACTCTTCCTATCTCTCTCTCTCTCTCTCTCTCCAACTGGGGTAACCATGCATCTCCTCTAGAGCATGATACCTGTTTCTGTGCCCCTATCCTAGTTTAAGATCTCATCTCCTGGCACAAAGCCACATTTCCTTCAATACCACTTACCATCTTAGCTGAGCGATCTTTGTCTTGCAGGTCTTGTGGTCACCAGTGCCAGTGCCAGGTGCCACTTCACTCTGCACCCAACCACATATTTTACTTAATTTATTTCAATTTCCTTTGTAAATGGAAATGAATGTATGCTGTTTCTCTTCTGTAGACGTAGGAAGAACTCCCCTTCTGCTATGCCCAGGGGGTTTGGGGTTTGCTCTCATTTCCTGACCTCAATTTTGTGTTTTTTATTGCTTCTGTAGTAAAAAATGGATAAAGCAGCTGCTCCATGCAGTTTAAACAAAAAAATTATCTTTAAAGAGTTTGTTTTACCAAACTGGTTTCTGTAACTGATGCTGTGTCTATTTTGCATGATGATAATTACAATTAATTAGTTGTTAACGACTGGTATTTTTGTTTAGTTTGGGTTTGTTTTTGATCAATTTATATTTTGGCATTTACTGCCATTGTTTTTCATCAGTTTTTCCTGCAAAAATGTCTCTTATGACTCTGTAAAATATTTCATTCGTGTTTGTCCATTTGTCAAGTGAAACCAAACTGTGGCATTTTTTCAAAGTCATTTTGGCGTCTAAATGGGTCTGATGATGATGATGATTATTTCTTTTTGGTGAAGCAGTTTGGAGAGAAGAGACACCGAGGCAGTCCTTCAGCTGTTTGCAATTATAAGGGGATTAAGAATCCTTGCTCTAAGATATTTCCTTTTCTGATTTCAGATTTTCTTGTTCTTTTGTTACACCATCAAATTCCTCTTCATTTAGAAACTGGATTCTTGGTATTATAAACTCAAATTGCAGCTAAAATCAATTTACAAAAAGGAAAATTTAGAAATTATTTTCTGAAAGTAGAGATTTTTGTGAATATTTTCTCTCTAAAATTGCGTGGCAATTTTGATGGATAGAATTTCTTTAACAAAATTTTCATTAATACTTTTGTCACCATGTTTCTGTTCAAATGCACCGTATTTGTTTCAATTTTGAAAATAACGAAGAATTGAAATAACTTTACCATTTTTTTAGCTGCTGTTTGAAAAATGAATTAGCATGAAATTTCTGTAGATTTTAATTTAGATCAAGTTTTGAACAGGAAGTTTTTATCATAAAAACCGGGGCAGCACCAGGCAGGTTGGTATCAAAAATTATCAAAACTGTTTCATTTCATTTCATTTCATTTGGGTTTGAGTCCATGCTCAGGCCAAGTCGAAGACTCCAGACATGTGTAGGAGCGAGTTTGAGTCAGTTTGTGCTCGTTGTGTATATCCTGTTAATTGGAATTCTAAATTAGTTTTCATAATTTAGTTTATCTTTTAAAATTCTTTTTGCTAGAATACCTTTTGGTACAAAATGTGACACAGTACATTCTTCTATTTTACTCCAGTTTGACAACTTTGTGACCAATAGAACCAATTCTGTTTTGGTCTTGTCAGTTCTTATTTAGTTTCACTGAATATTGGAACCTAAAGCTTAAACTTCAATTTGTTTGCAAATCTGTATTTTTTTTTTTTTTCTTTTGAGGAGACCTTTTGAGTGAAGTACATCAACATCAAAATAAAATAAAATCACAATCAAATGGGAATTGTAGTTGTGGTTCCTGTGCCGGTGGCACGTAAGAAAGACACCATCTGATTGTGGTCGATGCCAGCCCCCTCGCCCTGACAGGCTTCTGTGCTGGTGGCATGTAAAAAGTACCATCTGAATGTGGCCGATGCCCGCACCACCTTGACTGGCTCCTGTGCCAGTGGTACATAAAAAGCATCATCCGATCGTGGTCGATGCCAGCCTCCTCTGGCCCCTGGGTCGGTGGCACATAAAAAGCACCCACTATACTAACGGAGTGGTTGGCATTAGGAAGGGCATCCAGTTGTAGAAACATTGCCAGATCAGACTGGTGCAGCCTCTTTGCTTTCCAGACCCCAGTCGAACCATCCAACCCACGCCAGCATGGAAAACGGATGCTAAATGATGATGATGATGATATTATAGAACAATGTTGTCCTGGTAGTTAATATTTTTAATTAACCAAACCTGTAAATTAGGTTGTTGTGCTAACGAGAAGTTATCTTTGTTTTGTAATTCAAGAATATACAAACAGGACCTAAGAGTTAAGAACTTTTTTCTATCAGTAGTTGGCTTTGTGCTTCCTATATATATATATATATATATATATATATATATGTATGTATGTATAATTATTATTATTATTATTATTAAACTCTTCTCACTCTTCATGGCAGAAGTAGAGACAAGGAGAGAGTAAATATAAAACTCAATGATGGAATTCTTTCTTGATTTAGAAATTTGTTTAAATTTATGAAAGACAAACATTTCGTTAGACAAGGCACCAGTCTTTCCAGATTAACTTTACCAGAAAGTCTGTTATATATTGCCAACAAACTTTAATCAACTCAGTCATTTTGGATAGAAAATGTTTCATATCAATTTTATAAAGTTAATAACAATTTTCTGTTTTGGTGATTTTTTTAAAATCCAAAACTGGTATCTTCCATCAGCATAGCCATGGGAGTCTCAGAGACAGCAAGTATTTAGCTGTAGTGGATGGAGTGCCTGCCATGAACTAAGAAAACGTTGGGCTGGCACCATTAATTTAGTCACTTGGGTAAAAATGAATTCTATGGAAGATGTTTTCAAATGTTTTTGAATAAAGATTTCTTATGCCTGCTACCTCCCTAACGTCTTGAAAAATGGCTGAGGAGGTACCAATTAGTATTCCATCAAGATTCATTTAAGAACCAAATTAATTTTTGGATACTGACAGGAATCTTTAGTAGGTATTGAAGGAAATATTGTTAGGAAGGAAGACGTTCTCAAAGATTTTAAATTGGGGAAAAAGGACTTTGATATATTTCATTCTTGAAAGAATTAAATATTTTTGTTTTAGAAGAGACTAGCTGCACTTGAGATGTTTCTGTTGGTAAAATGGAATAATTAAAAAAAAAAATAGCATTAGACTTGAAGTAAATTACTTTCTGACTTTAGTTTATTAAAGAGAAGAACAGGTTTGTTTCTTTACCCATAATTGCCCAATTCTAAAAGATAGCGGTTCTCAACTGTGGCTCCCAGA
Source organism: Octopus sinensis (assembly GCF_006345805.1). NCBI lineage: Eukaryota > Metazoa > Mollusca > Cephalopoda > Octopoda > Octopodidae > Octopus > Octopus sinensis. Next base: position 3,445,316 of record NC_043002.1, read on the forward strand.
GCCACATGCATTCTTCCAGCAGCCCTTGATGGTCTTCCATCTATAAATAGATTTTTCTTTAATTGACTTGTTTTATTTTTCTTTGGTGTACCCCCCAAAATAATCCAGGTTTTGGATCTAGCCCAGATATTAAAAAGGTTGAGAACCCTTACTCAAAGATGTATGGACCTTATAGGTATTTTTGTAAGGAAGAAATATTTGGAAACAGCAAAGGTTTTCATATGAATAGGAATGAAAAGAAAACTGCAAGGACCATACAGGTAAATATACCAGGTAATAATCTTGGTAAACATACCAGGAGCATCAGGTAAATATATCAAGTAGATACCTTCTCTCACAGAATCTATATAACATGTTTATTTTTTTTAATCGATTGCAATATCCTTTTGTCAACTGAAATATTTTTGTGAGCAACTTTCAATGTCTGTCACAGAGACTGGTTTTAATTACAAAGACAAAAACGTTAGTCATCCAAATGGTAAAAGACTATCTGGACTTGTTTCATATCAATCTCATTAAAATATTTCAAATACTTAATTACAGACTAAATTATCTTGGATGTTGTTAAGTCTTTAATTATATTAATTAATATTAGTCTGATAAAGAGATCTGTCTCTCTATTGATTTTAATTTCTTGTGACATAAACTATGTAAATTGTAACTCATTAGAATACATAATTATTGCCTCCTCCGTGTTAATAAAATTATTGTTATTAAAGTGGCGAGCTGGCAGAATAGTTAGCATATTGTACAAAATGTTTACAATCATTTTGTCCGTCTTTACAATCTGAGTTCAAATTCTACCGAGATTGACTTTGCCTTTCAAGGTTGATGGGAGAAGTACCAATTGAGCCCTGGAATTGGTACTAAAATTTCTCCTAAAATTTCAGGCCTTGTACTTAGGGTAGAAAAAATTATTGAGGTGAGCAGCATCTCAGAAAACCTAGTTAAATGTCTGGTTATTTCACAGACATTAAAGAAAACACCATGAACATCACTCTACATTTCTCTTTGGTTAAAATTCTCAGACTTTTTTTTTTAGAAATACTAAACAATGGAGAGGGGGAAAATGGTAAAGCACTGGCCTAAATACCATGCAACATTGAGTTTTTGAATTTAAATCTTAAAGAGGGTAACTTTCTTTTATCCATTATGGTTTCATAAAGTAGCTGTTATTATTTTTACCTTCACCTATGTAATATATATATCCTAACTTATTATAATTTAAAGTAAAATCATAAATTTTAATTGTAATCTTTGGTTGAACTTGTTTTCAATCTTGTCTTTCAGTCCTGGATTTGTGAGGTAAAAAGTTAAACAAAAAATTTAGTTTTCTAAGAAGTAAAATTCTAAAGTCAACATTATTTCAGATTTTATAATTTTGTGATAGGAATATTAAACAAACCAATTTCAGTTTTTAAAAAATTTACTGTTTACTTTTTAAATGCTAGAAATAAGTTAATTATCATTTCCTATTTTATGAATTCATTTATTGAATATTTTAATTGAATTTGTTTTCACTTAAATTACAGATTCTTCTTATGGTACTCAAGAAGCCATATTTTATGAAATTTATTAAACTAATTGCTTTCTTTCTTTTTTTTTATTATAATGATGCTTTTTGTTTTATAATTTATGTACAGTGCTTTGTTTTTTTGTTTGTGTCTTCCATCATTGAATTAATTAATAAACTATTGATTGGCTTTTATATTGAAAGAATAATAATTTCTAAAAGCAAGTCAGTGATATTAATGAAAACTAATCAGTGAAAATTCTTGTTTCCTTTCTTTAATTTATGTAAAAATCTTTGCAAGATGTATTTTTAATGGAAATATAAAATTCTTTTATGTTGTTTTTTTTATCATTGAACGATGCCATTGTTGTTGTTTGGCTTCAGGTTGTCCTAATCAAGTTGACAATCTAAGTCATCCTATCTTTTTCCCAGGTACACTGAATCCAGGAGACCACCTTATCCAACGTGGCCCCTTTTTTTTTTCCTTTCCTCTAAGATGTTAGGGCATGGTATTTAACAATTATTTCTAGCCACCTGAACTACCACAGAGAGGTTTCTTCATTGGGCTGGCGGCTATTGAAAAACATTTCCTTGTTGATGTTGTCTTTGACTATCTCTGATCAGTGTCAATTAAAAACTGTTAATTAATATTAGCAAAAACGATGATAGAAAAGATGAAGTGGTTGGTCAATAAGAGTTTATCTTTGAAACCTTAACCTTTTTCAATTGAAGTCTGTGTATGTTTGTATGTATGTATATATCTGTATATAAATAAAATGTGAATACTTGTGGTGCGTCTGTTGAGCTAACATTCACACTCTTTATTCTCTAATTACCATGCAGGAATGACTGCAGACGGTGAGTAAATGACTCCTGCATGACACCTTTACCATTATTGCTTTTTTTACCATTTCTATTGCCCCTGATATTTTTATTCTTGCTACTTGTTGTTGTTGTGTGTTTTGTTTAACCCTGCTCCTGTCATCTGTTTCGATTCCATTGTTGCTTATTATTAAAAGTCATTGTTAACACAATGCTTAACCGTTTCGTTATGTATTAAAGCAATTAGCCACAGGATCAGGGTTGACATATTAAGTCACTGTTCAAATCTGATATTGTAAAATATTTAAATATTTTATTGTTGCATGTTAATGTTGTCATTGTAATTCTGTTTTATTTATTCAATTTTATTTTATTTACCATTTTATTGCTTGTTTTATTTATATAGCCAGAATCACAAACATTGCTCTTCTTTTAACTTCTTTTTTTTTTTCAATATATTTTTTTTAACATTCAAAATAAGTCTTTAATATATTTTTTCATGACTTTCTCACAGTAGTTTTCCTGCTTTTTGTGAAGAAGCAGACCTGGTTCCATTTCCCACTATAGACTTTTTGGCAAATAGAACAATGCACTTGATACGTCACTATAAAATACATAAGGACTATGTGGCTCATTGCTTGGTTTGTTGGGTTTTTTGAAAATTAAAATAATCTTGGACAAATTTGTTTTTGAGATTTCCCATACTCCATCTTTTTGGAAGTTTTCCTGGTCTGTTATTTTACCCATTGGGGTGACAGCACTAAGCAGTGATGTGTTTAAATACAAACGATAGTAAATTATAATGGTGTACTTCAATTTGACCTGCTGTATACCTCAAGGGTGCCCACAGGAATTTCCAATGATATAATTCAGTTTCTTTAAATAAGAAAGGCTAAATAAATCCTGATTCTTTTATCAATCAGATTCCTATTTATGTCTTTTACTATTTACAATTCTTCATAATTATGAACTCTTTGTTATATTTTCATTACACTAAAAATCATTGATAAAGTAATTTGATGCAAAATAATTATTGAGTGACTAATTAACTTGTTAATCACTCTGCTAGTGTGATGCCTGTTATATGAATTAAGCATATTTGCCCTATTATGCTATGTAAGATGAAAACCATTCCATATTATTTGAGCAGTTCTATTCAGAATAACATTTAAAAGTCAACCATTGTTATGTGTACTTGGAAATACTTCCATTTTGGAGTACATTAAGTGTTCAGAATGGCTTATCAGTGAGTAGAATAACATTTTTTAAAAACTCCTCCAAACTAAACCTTACTTTCATAAGGTTTCACTTCATAATCTCCCTTCATTTTTATTAGGGATACCAAAGGATTCTTATATTGACATCACTTGAGTTCAGGTCTTCATTGCTATCAAATATTGTTACTTTATTATTATTATTATATTATTATTATTATTGAATGATATCTTAATAGTTTTTGTAAAATAGTGTTTAGTCTTTTGTTAATAATATCCATTTCAAAAATTGGATTACCAACATTGCACAATGGAATCATAGCTATTTACATTGTATGCACACACACACACGTATATGGTAGTATAGTCGTTGATAGTAGTATATGCTATGTAGTAAACACTCTTCAACTGTATTCTGCTACCAGTCTTTGACATAAAATGTAATTCCTTGTCTGACCAAAGAAGAGATTCTTCCAACTCTACAAGAACCTAGCTTTCAGTTCTGTGCTATTTATTCAGTGTGTGTGTGTGTGTGTGTGTGTGGAGAAAGATGATTGATCGAGTCTTTGATGTGACTTAGACATATCGATTCCATAAACTACATATTGATGTCTCCTGATAACATTAAATGGATGAGAAGCAAATGTCAGTGGCCAGCTCGAAACAGTCTTATATTTCCAGCCAAGCTGAGTTCCGACCACAACACAACAAAGTTAAACAACAGAAACTTGCAATCAATTTGCCAAGCAATGCAGTAATTTAAGTGCCAGCATCTGATTCCTTCAGCAATTCACCTTTGTTACCAAGATGGCCATCACTTCTATCTGGGAAAGAATTTTGCTGCTTTTGATGATGACTGTTCATTTGTGTCTTGATTGAATTTCTGTCTAATTGGCTATTTCAGACATGTGCACCTTGAATGTAATTCCGAGACAAAATCAGCATGACACAGTATGTTATCGGTCTCCCCTTTGAATTACATGTCTAATCCACCCAGCAGGCTTCAGTACACTTTCCCAAATTCATTCACAAGATTTGGGCTGAGCTGGGGCTCTAGAAAATGACATTTGACTAAGATGCCAAATACTGGGATTGAACTGCTGACTTTGTAGTTTGTAAGCCATGCTGCATCTACACTTACTTACATACATGATAGGTAGCTGCATTCCTATCACACACACACACACGATAGGCAGGTGTAAAAGAAAGAGCATAAAACGGTTGATGTTTTGCCAGTCTCAGTGTTCGTTATGCATGAATGTTGTCGATGTTCGCACTTGGTGCCGTTTAATGACATTCTTGTGTTATTCTTCAGATATGTGTGTTTTGTTTTAATTCTTTGTTTTTATTTTTGTCAATGATTCTCTTTGATGTCTTGGCATGAGTTAGCATTATTATTATTATTTTCAGTCTTGAAATTATCTGAGAAAAGGTGATTCCCTAATTAATTGTATCCAAATTGGTTTTGGGAATAATGTCAAGTTGTCTTTATATCAGACACATTAAAAGTATTCCATTAAAAAGTTTCTGAAGATTTTGTTGTATTTAGGAGGAGACAAAGTACTGACCAGATTATAACCACACACACACACACATATATATAATATAGTTATGGTATATTCTATTAAGAATGTAGTAGAGTTCAATATAAAGCTTGTCCACCTTCAGATTTCACTCTGTGCTGTCCAGTTGTAGTATTATATGGACATCCAGGTTTGTGTTTGGGCATCTGTCATGTGTGAATAGGTAACTGCAAAAATTGGAGATATTTAAAAATTTTTTTACTCACTACAATTGTTTCCATGCAATGTAGTTCTCCAGGTATTTGATTATGCAACTGTTTCCCTGCATTATGAGATCTGGTTGTGTAAATATTGTCTCCATAATTTTCAGTTATATTTTTAAAATTATATTGTATTTTTTGAAAACTACAATACTGAATATTTAGTATGTTCAGTTTCTTTATGAATTCTGTTGAGGAATAATTAATTTGGTGGGAATATGATAATTAAAATTTCCTTTCGACAATCATGTTTCCAACTTTGCCCCAATCAATATATTGCAATTTACATTGCATCAGGTGTACAGTCACTGAATTAGTATAGATAAACGTCTAAATATACAGTTTTTCGTAAACCCATATTTGACCAGATCTAAATCTGAATTAATACAGCCATTGTTGTTCTATCATTTGATTTGAATAAAATGAATCGGTGCTAATTTTAAAATAACCCAAAAATATTAAAGCCAAAGACGACAGGGAAAAGAAATTCCAACAAACCATAGCCATCTGCTAGTTCTTCTGTTTTTACTCATTCCTATTCACCTTGTGCTTTTTACGTGGCACCCTGGTACCTCATCACCACTATTTTATCTCTTTCCAACTAACCTCCTACCCTCTCTCTCTCTTCTATAGTGGGATTAGCCATGTAACTCCTTTACAGCCAGAGACCTTTTGTTCTGGCCCCTTCCCTCACACTTTACCCTCTTGTCTCCTAACATAGAGCTGCCTCCTCAATCTTGAAGGAAGTGTTATTCTTGCAAGTTGCATGGTGACCGACTGCACTGGTGATGGTGCCATGTAAAAAGCACCCGGTACACTCTGTAGAGTGCTTGGCGTTAGGAAGAGCCTCCAGCTATAGAAACCATGCCAAAACAGACATCGGACCACCACTATGCAGTTCTTGGACCTGTTGCATCCATCCAACCCAGGCTAAATGGAAGTGGATGGATATTAAAAGATAAAAACAGATGACTCTTCAGACTGACTGGCGCTTCATCGGTTACGATGACAACAAGGGTTCCAGTTGATCCAATCAATGGAACAGCCTGCTTGTGAAATTCAGGTGCAAACAAGTGGATGGAACACCCGACAGACAGGCACACCCTTAGCATAGTTCTCGGGGAGAGTCAGCATGACACACAGAGTGTGACAAGGCTGCTGGTCTCTTTCAATTACAGCTACTACTTGGTTTTGCCAGCTGAGTGGACTGGAGCAATGTGAAATGTCTTGCTCAAGGACACATGTTACCTGGAATTGAACTCAAAACCTTCCAACCATTAGCCAAATGCCCTAACCACTAAGCCATGCATTTTCAGATAAGTATTTACACACACACACAAAATATGTAATAGGCTTACATTTTACGTAAGTATGAAGTACTCACATGGAAGGCAGACGAGAGAGAGAGATCACTGCAGATGGAACAAACAATCTGTGTTGCAAGTAACCATTAACTACAGTAATATTCTTTGTCTGCAGCTGAACCTCTTAAAGCTTTGGTTGTTTTTGAGTGGTGAGAAGAGGTTCTAATCTTCTTCTGATCTTTAAGCATTAGAATCCGTTATTAATCAATTTGATATTAGAAACCCCCACTCAAGAGAACTCATTAGTTTAACACTTGAGAGATTGTTTTAATTAGATGATTAGTAGTGGAATGGTAAGGCTCAGTCAAAAATCTCTTCAAAATTCCTTCAGACAATTCTTTTATTAATCTTTGTTTCTCGTAAGTAAACTTTGAACTTTCCAATTCCATCCACTTTGTGGCTATTTCTCCACAGTATTTTCTTTTGTGGTAGACTTGTACCAAAACCAATGAATAAATTCTTGTGAGAAATCTTTGCACTTTGGTACCCTTTTCCCAAATTTATTCATAAGAAATGCTCTCAATGTCAAAGAACTGAACACGTTTTAAAATATGTGAAAATGTTCTCCAATTTTTTTTTTTTTTACAAAGTTTTATTGCATTCCACATTATTTGTTTGCATGCTTATGCATCCACATGTGAATCTACATGTGCATGTGATCCCACATGTGTATGTGTTCATATAGAAACGCAAATACATTTAAATGTTATTCTCAAAACATAATTTTTCCTTTTCATTTTGCTTTCTATATTCGCACAACTGAAGTATGTATAATATATGTATTAATTTCTTTTATTTAATAATAGCGATAATAATAATACATTACTGAATTCTATATAATATATTGATATATTTCATTTAATACAATTACTGCTGCTAATAATAATAATAATGATTTCTTTTGAGAAAGTTAACGTTATACCATTGTATGTTTATAGATATAAAGAATATCACAAATTCTCAGGAATAAAATTAATTTTTCTTCTCATGGAAACCTTTTAACAGATCTAACGTAGTTTACAGATTGGACAAAAATAAAATTATTGCCAGCCAGCAAATATTATTTAATCTAAAAATTATTTTTTTTATTTTCAATGTAATTTAATATTAATAAATTTAAATAATTATTATATTTTTTAAAAAAATCAATATTTTTTTCTATTTTTTTATAGAAATACGTAAAATTATTCTTGTTATAATTTAAAAGAAAAAGAAGTTTTTTCAGACTTTTCAATCCAGATGAAGCTGATTCTGTTGGTCCATTTTATACTATTTTTAATGAATGAAAATTTATTTTCAGGTTTACCCAAAATAGACAATCGGCCTAAGGATGAAATTCTCCGGGAAAAGATGTTGCACATATTGGAATCTGCTTATCCCAACATTTTGGCAGTTGAAGATATCTGCCGGTGAGTTTATTCCAAATGTATATTTAGTTTGGTTTTCAACTGATGTCTTTTAGTTTAGCAAGGTTGAATATTTTCTTTAAAATGGAACTGATTTCATACAGTACAGTACCCAAATTCATAATTTAGTCTTCGTTAATTGTAGTTTGTTGCCTCATTAGCATAGGTTAATGAAAATTTCTTCATTTTCCTCTCTCTTCCACATTCATCATTCCAATCTATTTCGCCAAACTTTCTATGGATCTCAGATATTCTTTGGCACATCTTTGTAATGGAAACCGTTACTTAGCACTTGTTACGTATCTAGGACTGTCCTACCTTGTTATGTACTAACGACTATCCCTTTCTCCACAAACTCTCAAGTTTGCATTTGATATTAATCAATAACAAGTTCATTCTCAAATGAACCTTGTCTGTCTTGCTAATTTACTGATTATTCTAACCATTTTATGATCCAGGAATCAGCAACTCTATTTTAGCTTTTTCCACAGTTGAAGAATATTTGTCTCTGCTAGAATTCTTTTATTATTCAACTATATTTCACCCTGTGCTGGTGGCACATAAAAAGCACCATCTGAACGTGGCCGATCCCAATGCCACATTGACTGGTTTCTGCGCCGGTGGCATGTAAAAAGCACCAACCGATCGTGGCCGTTGCCAGCCTATCTGGCACCTGTGCCAGTGGCACGTAAAAAGCACCCACTACACTCACAGAGTAGCTGGCGTTAGGAAGGGCATCCAGCTGTAGAGACACTGCCAGATCAGATTGAAGCCTGATGCAGCCACTGTCTTCCCAGACCTCAGTCAAACTGTCCAACTCATGCCAGCATGGAAAACAGACGTTAAACGATGATGATGATATATTTCACCCATATGTCATACAGCACATACAATACATCTACACACAACTCCCTTATTGCTCCTTACTGTGTGTGTGCATACTGAGTATATATATTAATGCTGTTTAAAGATGTTTAATCTTTTTTCTGTTAGTGTTTTGCTTCTAAGACTGATTTGTTCCAAAGTCATTAACCTTTAATCTTCTATGAAGTTTATACAGTTAGTCATCTGTCAATAATTACTAACAGATGGCTAATTGATTGGATAATTTATGAAGTTTTTGTTGCCTCAAAGTGATTTGAATCTTCAAACGCCAAAAGTCTTAAAATCTTGCCATTTCATCTGCCAACCATCTCTGGTAACAGGCAGCAATTCTTCCAATAATCTCTTCAATGATGTCAAAATCCATTTGTCCAGTCACTAATTGTACGGAGGGGGGGGGGGCATCAGTAGAAATAATCACTGTAATGAATGATAATTATTACTGTCTTACTGCCATGGAATCAGCCGACCTTCATTATTCTGCCACCTCTCACTGCTACTTCTGTCTTTTATTGTTCACAGATGTTATTTATTCAGTGAAAACAAGTTTCAAGAGATTTTAATAACAGTTTTACTGTTTCGGGTTCAGTGTTTAACATGCATTAATAGATATGATTATTTAGTTAAAGCTCATCTTCTCAGTTGGAAAATAAAGACTTGACCTCTTCAACACCATTCCGACAGTCTTTAGCAACTCTCTACAGTGCCACACTCTATGTATGAGACATTTCTCTCAGTTCACCTTCCACCTTTCCAAGCCAGGTGTGCCTCCTGCCATCCCTCCTTTTACTCTCCAAGCTTTGATTTTTCCCAATCAGGGTCCATCTTAATGCCATCTTTGGTATCTTGTCTCAATGCTGCTGCTGCTGCTGGTTGTTTTTCTTTGAAGACTCACATTTATAAAACCAGATGTTCTTTCAGATATATACTGCAACTGTTTTTCCATGGTGAGATTTTCACACTAACAGCATGAGTTGAATCTGTATTTATCTTGTTGTGTACAAGTTGAAATCTTCGTAGATAGAGACGATGACGTTCTGTCTGTCGCTGGCTTACAATAGCGTCTTCATATTATGTTTGGCTTGGCTGTCGTCTGCCTTTCGAAATGAAACATAGTTGAGTAAGCTCTGTGTGGTCTCCGACCAAGACCTTAAAAGGTCTTAAGCCGAAAGACGTTGAATCGTGATATGATCAGCCTATTTAAAGAGTTAAGATGGCTCAAATGAAAAGTCCTATCCGAAAGCCGTGATTGGTCAGTTTACACACTGGCATGAAATAAGTAGAGAGACAGACCGCGCTTAGATGCTAACCAATCAGATCAGTGGACACAACAAGGTTAAACTAGCCAAAGATGTTTGTAATCTCAAACGAGATCTTTCCTAATGTTTTTCTTAAACAGTGAAAACAGCAATGAAGACAGCAAAAGATACCGATTCTTTGCTATATTTCTTGGAATGCCCTCTTATTTTATAAACCTTCATATGTGTGGGTGGAGGTATGCATGTTTCATAGTGTTTCTGTGTATGTCAGGGGCTGTGGTTTCTGGTATGTTAATGTGTGTGTTTTTTAGCAAAGTAGGGAGGAAGACAGTATCACGAGACCATCAAAGAAATGGTCATGTTCAGCATGCAGAAAGGAGTCCATAGAAATGCTCTAAGATGTACCCAATGAAAACAATGGGCACACAAGAGGGGTGATAGGATCCCCTGCAAGCTAACAGAGATGGTAGAGTTCATATGCAGCTGGTGTACCAAGGCAATAAGCCTTAGAAGTGCTCAGGAAATAAATTTTCTTAAATTCCCAGATGACTCCCTAGAAATAATTGATAGGTTTTTGTTTTTCATCCAGGTGACCAAATTAGCAGTGAAGGTGATTTTCCGAAAGTGTGGTAACTAGAATATAAGCTCTAGAAAGATTAGGGGTCTATTACCTCTACTGGCAGCAAAAAGCTTATTCTTCAAGGTCAAGGTCTGATTGTAAGATGTTTGTGTGTAAAGTAATGTTGCACGATAGCAAGATGTGGGCCTTAGATGTGGAATACCAGATTGGCATCTGCGCTTGCATTCAAGTTTTCTCTCTTCATGATACATGTTTATTTAAGAGTAAGGCTACTAACAGGTTCAGTTTGGCACCAGTAATGTCAAAGGCACTACTATCAGAACAAAACAGCCAGAAGAGACACTGCAAGGCATCATTTTTCCCTCCCAAACTTCCATTGTTCCACAACCTTGGATTTGCACCATTTTTATTGACCCCTTAAAGGATGAAAGACAAAGTTAACTTTGGTTTCATTTGATCCCAGAATACCACAAGGTATTCTATATAAATGACTGAGCCGCTGTGTGGACTTGGTCAATTTGATGCCTTCGTACATGAATGTCAAGTTTAATAACCCAGGTTCACTGGCCATCTTGGGCTGATATTTATTTGTGCTTCTATGGAAAAGGCGAAACAAAGGAAATGGAAACCAGGAGAATATGGACCCTGGAAATCTTCACAACTGGAAATACAAATTCTTGAGCGGGGACTTAGTGTATGTTATGACATAAATAAGACTTTAGACAAACAGCATCATCTGCTCATTACGTGAGAGAGAGAGAGGAGAGAGAGAGAGAGAGAGAGAGAGAGATGTTAAAACAGTTTGTGATATCTGTTGTGCTGGTGCCACATAAAAAGGCATTGGTGAAAGTGCTACATAAAAATCACCCAGTGCCACTCTGTAAAGTGGGTGGCATTAGGAAGGGCCCCTAGCTGTCATCATCATCATTGTTCGACTGTGGTCGAGACAATGGAATTTACCATGCTACGCCAGACTTCACGGTCCATCACGGCATTACGGAGGTCCTGTTGCTGGATGCCTGTATTCCTGGAGATTACATCAGGGTAGGAGAGTGTGCGCCCTCTGGTATTGCGAGTAGATGGCTTCCAGAGGAGAAGAGTAGAAATTACCTCTTTTTCAGCTCTACAACAATGTCCAGCAAACTGGACTCTCTTACCTTTCACAAGAGATGACACAGGTGGTAGTTTCCCATATATTTGCATTTTGGTTGGATGGCGCTTCCATGAGAGATTTTGAGCTCTCATAAGGAGGCGAGTGTAGGAACCAAGTCAAAACAGACTATGGAACCTGATGCAGCTCCTTTTGAGCTGTCCAACCCATGCCAGCATGGAAAACAGATGTTAAATGATGAAGGTGATGTGCAATTAAAAGTTGTGTGAACTCTAATGCCGAGGATGTTGACCTTCCATAGAAATATCAGCAACATAGATTAGTCAATAGTTTTAATGCATTTGTCATCTTAAACAAATGAAAATAAGTTTCTTGTCTGCCAGTATTTCACGGCTTAAATATCACAACCGATATCTCCTTGCTACATTGTGTGATCCACTTCAAGTCATGACCCTTTTGGGGTTTAGAAGTTTAGATTTTCTACTTCAAAATTAGAGCTTGTCAAAAACGAAATGCTGAATAACCAACTTTATGTTGTGTAGTGACTTTCATTACCTTCCTGGTTTATTATTTTATAGAATAGGAGCAAATCAGAAATGCTAGCATATTGACAAATATTAAATATCGGCCCTAAGTTTTTATTTTAAGTTCTACCATCAAATTTTGGGCCCAGGTGGAGGAAAAGTCCTTCTGGGCTCACTGTGTAATAAGTATGAGTTATATACCATAGCTTGGTTGGTTTCATTCCCCACCACTCCCTAAAAATGTAATATTGTCTCTAACGAACTGTTGTTAATTTCTAGAATTACTGCTGCTGATGAAGTTATGGTCCGTGAACAGCTAAAAGAACTCCATACACGCAATTTGGTCACAGAAATGGAGCAGGGTGGATTCATGAGACACGTATTAGACGAGAAATCAGGTTACAATTTGATTTTTATATTTTACAACTTTAAACAACAACTTTACAGGACTTCATTTTGGAATTAATTATCTTATTGAATTACTTGGAAAATACATTTTGGAAAACTTTATTAAAATGGTTTCCTTTCACAATTCTGTTGAAATAGCTGCAGCACAAATACACAAACACATCAAAATCAAATACCTGCTTAACCTTTAGCATTTAAATTGGATATTTCCAGCTTAAATATTCCTCCTGTTTTTTGTTCAAACTGGCCAGATCCAGCCTCTTACACTTGGCCTACACTGTCCCTCTATTCTATCACATCATCAAAGTCCTCATACTGAGATAATACATGAATAATTCAAAAGTAATGTGAATGAATAAGCATTACATTTGACGGAGTAATCTGAATGCTAAAGCGTGAAACAAAATTTAGATAAGAATTGCAAATAAAACAAGCAAAAGAAAACCCACAGAACATGGTAGGTCCATAATAAGAGATTAGTGACATAAATATTTGAACCCTTGCCCTCACCAACCTCAACCAGTTGTACTGGCTAAAACAACCACCTCAAATATGCGGATTTATCGTCGTTAATAACACAAACACAATCTCCTAGAAACAGCCATAGAGATGCCAAATTTACATCTCAATGTGTGTTTATGTTCTACTTTAGGAATACATTGAAAGAAAAGATCAGGTTTTTTTTTTTTTTTTTTTTTTTTTCAGCCATGACCTTTAGCTGGCTGTTTTAAAAATAAAATTGATAAATCTTCAAGATAAGAGAAATAATGAGATTTGTGAAAAATAAAATGTCAACATTTTACAATGTTTAATACACATACAAACATTCTAATCACCATCTTATAAATTTATCTGTGGCAATCTTTATACTCAGTGTGGATGTAGTGTTAGAACGTTGTATTACTGATTCTCTCATATAAAAAAACACAGGAGTGGTGGCGTGGTAAGTAGCTTACCAACCACCTGGTTCTAGGTTCAGTTCCATTGCCTGGCACCTTGGACAAGTGTCTTCTACTAAGTTCTGGGGTCAGTTTGCTCGACTAAAGGTAGTGCTCCAGCATGGCCACAGTCAAATGACTGAAACAAGTAAAAGAATATCATTAGCAGAAGAGAATCGTCTGGCATGCATGGGAGAACTGTTAGATCACGATTTCAGCATACATATGCTTCATCAGGAACAGACATTTACTGACTACATGCCAGCAGAATTCCACCACCAATGACGTTGAAAAATAGGGACTGTTCAATCACTGATGTCACAAATAAGGAGCAGGCTCTTTAGAAATAGATATCAGTGACAGCAGCACTATTAATATTGAATGATACACATACACGCGCGTGCACATTTGTGTGAGTATAAAATTTAGGTTATGCTGTAGAAGCATCTCCAGAATAAAATCATCTATATAACATAATTAATGTTATGTGAATTGTTAAGAAACCAGAAGCCGCAGTTTTTGTGTGCAAATAATCATTTTATAGATATATTGTATTAAACAACACTATATATATCATTGCTAAAACAAAATTTACCCAGAAGTGACCATGAGAGTGACAGATGTGCATTTCACTATTGTTGCAGCTTATCAATGTTCTGTACTTGTGTCACTTTCAGAACAAGATAGAATCAACCAATGGGAAGAGACAACTATGCATTGGTTTGTGAGAATGCTGCATTAGTTGGCCATAATGCTTCCCACTCGTCACTCTTTGCTAATTATTATTAGTTGATATTTCCTTAATTTAGGTGGCAAGATGGCAGAATTGTTACTTTACCAGACAAAATGCTTAGCGGCATTTCTTCCAATTTTACATTTTGAGCTCAAATTCTGCCAAGGTCAACTTCGCCTTTTGTCCTTTTGAGATTAATAAAATAAGTACCAGCTAAACACTGGGGTCCATGTTATCAACTTATCCCCTCCCTTGAAATTGCTGGCCTTGTACCAAAGTTTGTAACCAATATTTCCTTAACTTTAGACAACCATTGTCATATTTATTCATTGTTTCATTGGAAAGAAATTCTTGTGTTTGTTGTAAATTCTCACACCATGCTTTCATGGATTCTCTTGTAGAGGTACAACTCGTAAAACAGATGCCAACGATTGCTGCCAACCAACAGCCGACCATTGCTATCATCACTGCTATGTATTATGAAAAACTTGCTGTTGATGCCATGATGGAAAATAAGACGACATACATGAAATACAAAACAGAAGGTCTGTTGGTTCAATTCTATTCTTTTTAATGTTCTGAATTGTTTGTGAATAAAAAAAAAAAATTCTTTTCAGGCACTAACTAAGGGACATGCTCAAGTGGCTATGGTCAAGCAACTGACAAGCATATCTGTGGAATTGAGCAGAATATTTGCTATAATGATATTTCTGCTTCAGCACTGACTCTGTCTGAAATGTAATGGAAAATAGGTCAGTTTCAAAACACTGATGTCTAGGTGATAAAAGCAAAGTTTGAAGGGAACAGTGGTCATTTCCTTTGATTTCTAGATAGAAGCAAATAAGAAATAGCACTGAGTTGTCAAATCATTGTTGTTTAATGTCTGCTTTCCATGCTGGCATGGGTTGGACGGTTTGACTGAGGACTGGCAAGCTAGGAGGCTGCACCAGGCTCCAATCTGATCTGGCAAAGTTTCTACAGCTGGATGCCCTTCCTAATGCCAACCACTCCAAGAGTGTAGCCTGAATGCCACCCAAAGGCTAGTATCTTAATATTTACATGAAGCTCTTAGTAAATTGATTGCTTGAGGCTTCATGGATAGACTTCGGAGAAATCAGTTTGTGCCATTTCTGTGAATATTTTGGGTCTCAGGAAATGCAAAAACAAAGATTGGTTTGATGGAAATATCTCAACTTCTGGACACCAAGCATAAATAACAGCAGAAATTGCTGGATCTTAATTTATCTGGAATGAATTGCTTGAAGGAAGAGGAAGCAAGTTATTTGAAGGACCAGAAATCAGTGGAAGAATGCATCGACTTGGGATGCTTCTATTTACAGAGCTCCATCATCATCATCATTGTTTAACGTCCGCTTTCCATGCCAGCATGGGTTGGATGGTTCGACCGGAGTCTGGGAAGCCAGAAGGCTGCACCAGGCTCAGTCTGATCTGGCAATGTTTCTACAGCTGGATGCCCTTCCTAATGCCAACCACTCCGTGAGTGTAGTGGGTGCTTTTTACGTGCCACCAGCACAGGTGCCAGACGAGGCTGGCAAACGGCCACGGTTGGATGATGCTTTTTACGTGCCACCGGCACGAAAGCCAGTCAGGGCGGCACTGGCAACTGCCACGTTCGGATGGTTCTCTTATGTGCCACCAGCACTGGTATCACAGCTACAATTTCCATTCATGTTGATCGATTTTGATTTTTGATTTTTTGATCAATACAAATGAATCACTGCCATTCAAAGGTGTATTCACTGGCTGCTGGGGTGAGAATTCATTTTGGATTAATGCACAAAGATGAAACTACTGTTGGAGTAATCCTTGACCAAATTATATCCCTCTTTGGTCATAAAAAATGCCTTTAAACGATCAGGGCTGAAGACCCATCATGGAAATGCTATGAAATGTATTACAGTCTGATGCCTGCAATGAGAATATGGTTACGTTTGAACCCAAGATAGACAACCATCTCTCTCACACACACTCTTGGGAGAGATTAGGCAGAGGCATGGCTCTGTAGTACAAAGTGTGCTTCTCAACTGCATGGTTCCAGGTTCAGTCCCACTGTGTGGTACCATAGGCAAGTGTCTTCTACTATAGCATCTGATCAAAGCCTTGGTAGACAGAAACTGAAAGAAGCCCATCATGTATATTTTTTATAAATTTGTAAATAACACCCAAAGGCTGTAAATTTTGGAGAAAAGTGACCACATAAATCTTTTTATAATGACCGTAATTGTATATTTTATAATAATAATAATAATAATAGAAGCTCCAATTAAATCAACTAAACCTAAACAAATGACTGAAAAAAGATGGGCCTATATTATTATTATTATAAAAAAATGATATACAATTTACAGGCGCAGGAGTGGCTGTGTGGTAAGTAGCTTGCTAACCAACCACATGGTTCCGGGTTCAGTCCCACTGCGTGGCACCTCGAGCAAGTGTCTTCTGCTATAGCCCCGGGTCGACCAATGCCTTGTGAGTGGATTTGGTGGACGGAAACTGAAAGAAGCCTGTCGTATATATGTATGTATATCATCATCATCATCATCGTCGTCGTTTAGCGTCCGTTTTCCATGCTAGCATGGGTTGGACGGTTCTGCTGGGGTCTGTGAAGCCAGAAGGCTTCATCAGGCCCAGTCAAATCTGGCAGTGTTTCTACGGCTGGATGCCCTTCCTAACGCCAACCACTCCGTGAGTGTAGTGGGTGCTTTTTACGTGCCACCCGCACTGGTGCCAGACAGAGCTGGCAAACGGCCACGAACGGATGGTGCTTTTTATGTGCCACCGGCACGAGGGCCAGGCGAGGCTGGCAACGGACACGAAACGGGGCGGTGCTGGCAACGGTCGCGAAACGGAAAGTTCTCTTACATGCCACCGGCACTGGTAACACATCTGCAATTTCCATTGATCGATTTCCATTGATGTATGTGTGTGTGTGTTTGTGTGTCTGTGTTTGACAACCGATGCTGGTGTGTTTCCGTCCCCGTCAATTAGCGATTCGGCAAAAGAGACCGATAGAATAAGTACTGGGCTTACAAAGAATAAGTCCCGGGGTCGATTTGCTCGACTAAAGGCGGTGCTCCAGCATGGCCGCAGTCAAAATGACTGAAACAAGTAAAAGAGAGTATATATAATTTACAGTTGATTGCTACTGTCATGCAAGCAGTGTCATTCATTTCCAATGTTCCATGGAAACATGTCTGGCCATGTGTGTGTGTAAGGGGGGGGGGTATTACTTTACTTGGAAACTGATGAGGGCTGGAGACTGAAAAGGTGTCTCACCATAAAAAATCTGCTTTGGTAAACTCCATCTAACTCATGCAGGAATAGAGAAATGGACGTTAAAACGATAGTGATGATTATTCTACACACACACACACACACACAACTATGTATCTTTATGTGTATATATAGAGATACTTGTGAATAACTTTCTCCTGGATTCCTTGAACAGTCTACTCTGTTGCAAACACGTCCACAAGGTTTCTTGTGGGAAGCTGTCACAATATCTTCTCACACCAACCCCACAGCTTTCTTTCTTCTGTGAGGTGTCACAATTTGTCAGAAGAGCCCCTACTCAAGGGAACCAGATCATACATAAGGAGATAGCAACTGAAATGTAAAATTTTAATGCACACATGCAGCTGTGTAACATATTTATGATGGTGATGATGATGATGATACATATTGGCCTAAGTTATTGTATACGCCTCCACATTGTCCAACATGATAACCTACACACACACACACACACACACGCACACACACACACACACACACCATGTACACACACACACACACACACACACACACACACACACACACACACACAGCCGGCTCAAGCTACCGACCACTTGGGCAGTCGCTGAGGGCGCTGTGTGCTAGGGGGCACCAAGGAGGGTGTGACCATGACAACATTTCCAAGACTGTCAGCTTGTACATGTCAAAGTTCAGCTTGTCCAGGGCACCAGCAACCCTAGGGCAGCCTTAGACAGACACACACACACGCACTGACCCATACATACACGCACACTGAAAGGGAAGAGCTGAAGGACCCTCCCCACCATCTCATCCATACTAAAACACAGGAAATAATTACATTTGAAATGGAGGCTGTTGGCTAGATTTAAAAAAAGTAAAAAGGTTTTAGATAAAGGGAGATAATCAACTAAGTTACAGATTTGTTATCTATCTGCACTGATAGAATTTTTTTCTCTTTCCCCCTCTGTTTGTGTGTATGTGTGTGTATATACATAGACACACTGATAAATTATATGAAAACAGATTGTTTTAATTTTTAAGTATTATGTAAAATATTTTATAAGCATAATTGAGGCAAATGTATGTCGACTTAGACTGAGTTACTAATTAGTTAAGATAGTAACAAATTAAGGTGCTGTGTTTGGTGTCTAATTGTAATATGAGAGTCTAAAGAACATAATTACAACTTATATTAGTAATTCCCTTTAAGTCATAGTATTATACATTTGTCTGCAAAGGAAATCCAGTGGAACAGAGATGTCGCCTGGTTTTGGCTGCTAAATTCAATTGGAATTTTGTGGCAGCCCCATCAGAAACAGCTACCAGACTGCATGTTGTCTGTACTAGAGGAAATAAGAGTAAAGTTGTTGGAAAACGGCATCCCTTTCATTAATGTAGTATTTATTATATTAGCTTTGGTATGTGTGACCATTTAAAATGGTTAGCATTAGGGTCATGTCTGTATAATGTGTCTGTATACACACACACACACACACACACACATATACTTTCAGTTGGATTGTGGAATGAGCATTGCTGAGAGGTAACAGTCTTGGCACAAGTGCACAGCCTTGACTGTAACAGGTCTATAACACTGGTATTCATTATCATCATCATCATCTTCGTTTAACGTCCGTTTTCCATGCTGGCATGGGTTGGACGGTTTGACTGAGGATTGGCGAGCCAGATGGCTGCACCAGGCTCCAATCTGACCTGGCAAAGTTTCTACAGCTGGATGACCTTCCTAATGCCACTCCAAGAGTGTAGTGGGTGCTTTTTACATGGCATGGGCCAGAAGACCTAGCATCGACCACGATTGGATGGTGCTTTTTACATGCTACCAGCACGGGGGTCATAACTACAATTTCCATTTTATTTGACTTTGATATTGATGTACTCGACTCAATAGGTCTCCTCATTGGGCTGGTTATGTGACACTGGTGTAAGCTACAGCTGTGAACTCACTTTATTTGCCAGGTCCTCTCAGTCACAGCATACCTCCAGAGGTCTCGGTCCCCTGTCTTGTGTATAAAATGTAACAAGTCTATATCAGTGGTACTATTCATGAATGAATATGTTCTTTATTAAAAATTATTTGGTCAAATACCTACACAGAAAGGTTTGCTCAATTGTAAATCTTGTTGATAATTTAAAAATTAAAGAAGCCATCCCTTATCCTCATCAAATGCTTTCACTACAGCTGCTGAGTTGTGTGTGCTGCCATTTATTTTTGTTACAGCTTTTATGTTATAACCATTTTCTTTCACATTGTCTGTTGTGGCCTGTTTTCATGATATTCTTCATAAGAAGTTGCTGTGACCAAAATCTCAAATGCCATTTCTTTTATTTCTTTAGCAGTATTACTTTGGATCTTCTATCATAATTATTATTTAATAATCTTAGCTCTTTTTTATGTCTTTAATAGTCAAAAGACAAAAAGCAGATAATAATAATAATGGTTTCAGATTTTGGCACAAGGCCAGCAATTATGAGAAAGTGGGTAAATTGATTACATCAATCCCAGTGCATGACTGGTATTTATTTAATCGACCCCAAAAGGATGAAAAGTAAGGTAGACCTTGGTGGAATTTGAACTCGGAATGTAAAGACCAATAAAATGCCACTAAAGATTTAACCTGGTGTGCTCATGATTCTGCCAGCTCACTGCTTTTAATAATAATAATAATAATAATAATAGTAATAATGATGTGCTTATAGTACACAGTGTTCAGGTGCACTACATCTCGTTGGAAAAGGTTAAAAGAGAGGAGAAAATGCAGCAATAAGTGAAATAAAGAAGACAAAAACAAACCCAACAGTGTAAGCCAGAAGCACATACTCGGGGCCTCAGGATGAAACCCAGAAAGAGAGAAAATTAATGAGTAAAAGTCATAAAGAGGAAAGGGTTTGTAGGCGTGTCAGATGAAGTGTTGCTGAATTCCAGGAAGCATGGAATTTTCAAAGGATGCATTATCTTGACAGCTAACAACTCATGTGGATAATTTGTTCCATGTTTTGACTATTTTGAATGTGAGAAAAATGTCATGGGGCCCCACATCTTTTTTATTTAAAAAATTTTTTCATTTTAATAATCCTGCATGGTTTTGAATTTTAAAAAAAGTGTTTGAAAGAATCTATTGAGTATAGAAAGATGGAACTAGAATGATAATAAATAATGTATCTCTGTTGCCATTGAGAAAGTCTTTCAAAGTCAGTTGACCATTCCTTATATTGTTTCAGGTGAATCCAATGTGTACACAATTGGTTTTATTGGAGAACACAAAGTTGTTTCAACTAAACTCCCTGCTATTGGCCATGCAAGATCTGCTCAGATTTCTTCTGGAAACACCACAACAAGATTACTTGGTAAGGAAAGAAGTTGTTTTCTTTTTATGATCCTTAAATTATTAAATGTATTTATTTGTCCTGGTTACAAAAAGTATAAGTCTAACGTTTTGTGTTAAACATCTTTTAGTGTTTGTTTTCTATGTTGTTTTATATTATTTCCTGTTGAGAATTATTGGTGGCACCAATGTAATTAGGAGGGAAACTAAGTTGTAAGAGGAATTACAAAACCCTCAATGGTAAGAATGAAGCAGCTTTATTTAATACACGACGATGCACGATCATGTTTTGTTTGTTTCTATGAAAGCCATTTAATGTTAATGAAAAAGACATTAGCCGCAAAAGGTGGAGAGGAACAGATTGAACAAGATGATGATGATGATGATGATCTGTTGTTGGATGTGCATTGTTGATTCAAAAGGAAGCTAATTTCATCATGATTTAGCATCCATTTTCCATGTTGGCATGGATTGAACATTTTGACAGAAACCAACATGTAGGAAAACTGCTCCAGTTGTCCGTTTTGGTGTGATTTCTACAGCTGGATGTCCTTCCTAATGCCAACCACTTTCCGCAATGTACTGGCTGCTTTTTTTATGTGGCACCAACACAGCTGCTTTTTACATGGTGCAATCCTTTATACACCAACCTGCCTGAAACTGTCCCTTGTTCTTTGACAATCTCGTTTTAAAGTAATCCAAATTAAAATCTTCCCTCGAAATAATGTTAATTTGTTCCAAAAACCAGAATTAATAACGACAAAATTATTTTTGTAAATTCCTCATTATTTTCAAAATTAATTGAAACAAGGGTCGTATGTTTCAACAGAAATCCGGTCCTGAAAGGGTTATGGATGTTGAAAGCATGGCTCAGTGTCTTATACCAAAGACATTGGACAGAATTTATAAGTGATCAAACTCATTAAGTTGTTAGAACAATGATCAAGGGCTGAATGATCACCTGTGCTGCCTCTATACCTGTGATCAGACATTTAACCATAAATAGATACCCATGGGTAGATACTGCTCACTCTACAAATTGATGAGGAAGCATCCATACAATCACACAAAATGTTAGAAAAAGCAACCAAATATCCCTCAGACTTGATCCTACCAACATTAAAATTGTATAACTGAGTTGAGATATATAATATGCCAGAAAAAAAAATATAAACTAGGACATCCAGCTGTAGAAACTCTGCCAGATCAAGATTGGAGCCTGGTGCAGCCATCTGGTTCACCAGTCCTCAGTCAAATCATCCAACCCATGCTAGCATGGAAAGCGTTGTCCACAAAGGTAGTAGGGGGGTGTGTCCATGAACTAAATTCAAAATTTCAAATCTATATATGTATGTATGTGTATAGATAAGGACAAGCATATTAAAAGGGGTCTGTGAACCACTGCACTACACAAAGTATTTATTTAATTCTATTATATCTCATTTGAGAGATGATGACACTGAATGAACCAGGTGTTTTCACACCTTTTTACCATAAGAGAGATTTTTTTTCTCCGTGGTAACTGCCATGTATTTACCTTTAGCAGTTGAGGTATATGACAAACATATTTCAACTAACCTAAATTCTGCTCAAATTTTAAGTTTTCTACCAATTACTAGTTGCATCCATTTCTGACAGCAACAGTGTCAAGGGAGTATCTGTAAGTCAGTGTAGAACAAATACTATACAGGGTATATTTGAAAGTACTGGATTTTTTTTTTTCTGATTATATTTGTATCTTATTAACTACACCTCACATCTAACTTTTTGTCTAGCTACCAAATAATGTCTCTACCCTCCATTCTTCTCAAGCAAGTCTCATAGTTTTTATGGCACCATCTCCTATACCATTCCATCCAGCTAGAACTTTGCTCCATCCATTCTTCTCCGGTCTGTGGTTCACAACTGATTGTTCCAGTTGTCTTCCGTCTTATAGGTCGCTATCTTGCCTAATATTTCTTAGAAGCTACATCTGACTGCAGGTTCTTTCAGCTTCCACACCATCTTTCTAAAGGTTGCCTTGTGCTTCCCCCACGCTAAGAGGTCATCAATTACTAATCTTTGTCGAGTGATAGTTTTCATTTAGGACAAGACTTAAGATGCGTAAGCAACTGTGTGTCCTATTTCCTGGTGACTATGAAGTCTATCTGACTTACACACACACACATCTCTGCATATGCAGGGCTGGTTGTGTGGTTAAGAAGTTCACTTCCCAAATACATGGTTCCAGGTTCAGTCCCACTGTATGACATATTAAGCAAGTGTCTTTTACTATATTTCTGGGCCTGAGCCTTTTGAATGAATTTGGTAGATGGAAACTGAAAGAAGCCCATTGTATATATGCATGTATGTGTTTGAGTTTACATGTGTTTACATTTGCACATTTGAAAATCACTAAGCTACAACAAGTGGTGATGTCGTTGCCAACAAATTGTTCACTTGTTATTCACCTTCAAAGATGTATGGAACTTTTTAAAAAATGCCTTGATTTTAAAACCGGTAAAGGTTAGCATCAAGTTCTTCTTGCATGTCTTTCTGCAGCAGAGTGCTGCCAATTCTGAGAAGGAGCAAAGAATTGATTCCAGCATTTGACTGGCACTTTAGTTATCAACCCTGGATGAAAGACAGTGTTGACCTCTATTTGATTTGAACTCAAAATGCATTTAACTAAAACAAATACCACAAGGCATTCTATCTGGCACCATAATAATATGAATTCCAATTCTTTATCTGTGCATTAAGGATGTGAAAGCAGGGGAAACAGCAGAACCATAATGGATAGTCAGAAACATGCTATGTTGGACTTGTGTTAGAAAATTAGATGCTATAGGGAGGGAGTGATCCACCATGACTGGCAGGATCACCATCAAATGTTAAAAGGACACAAGATGTAAAACAAGGCCCCGATAATAGATTCATCTAACCCATACTAGCTTAGAAAAATGGACATAAAAATAAAAGTATATATTTGACTTGTTTCAATCCTTGGGTTTTAGTCAGACAAATTGACACCAGTTCTTATTTTTTAAGCCTGGTACGTACTCTATCAATCTCTTTTGCCAATCTACTCAGTTATGGGGATGTAAACAAACCAAGACCGGTTGTCAAGTGATGGTGGTTGACACTCACACACAAACATGACATGCTCTTTTCAGTTTCCTTCTACCAAATTAATTTCCAAAGACTTAGGTTGACCCAGAGGTATAAATAGTAGACACTTACTCAAGGTGCCATGTGACAGGACTGAACCTAAAACTATGTGGTTGGAAAGCAAGCTGCATATGGCTCAAATGATGCTAAAAGATGTTGCACTCTGCTCTGAGTACAATGCTTCTTGAAGCAGAAACAGCTGTAAGCTAATGAAAGTTATTATGTAACTCCCGTTCTTTTGTCAATCATACACGTGTGTGTACACACACACACACACACAGACACACAGTTTCCATGTACCAGAATCCACTCAGAAGGCATTGGTTTGTCCCAAGTTTTATAGAAGACACTTCCTCGAGGTGTTCTACAGTGGAATTGAACCTGGAATTCTGTGGTTACAATGTAAACACAGTCACGCCTGTCCCCGTTTGCAGTGAGATCAATTTTACAACTGCTTTCTGCATTTGAAGCCGATACACCTGGCATCCTTCCAAGCTGTTTTCTAACTGAACGCTTAGCTTTTGTTTTGCTATCTCCCTTCTGCTGTATACTGTTACATGTATCAAATGTTGTTGTAAGGTTTGCTGATGTTGAGCTGAGCTGTGTTATACAGAGAGGTTAGTCTGTACTCTTGATGTAGATATTTACAGGAGTGCTTCATTGTCTCGGTTTACAAACATCCTGTAGTTAACAATCAGAAACATGTTGTTTTATATCACACGTTTCAATATTAGGCATCTGTGGAGAGAAGATTGTCTAACACTCTACTTTCCTGTTATTATTATTAGAGAGTTTAAAGCAGTGAGATGGCAGAGTGGTTAGCACACCAGGCGAAATGCTTAGTGGTATTTTGCCTGTCTTTACATTCTGAGTTCAAATTCCGCAGAGGTGGATTTTGCCTTTCATCCATTTGGGATTGAGGAAATAAGTACCAGTTATATCACTGGGGTCGATGTAATCAACTTGCCTTCTCCCCCAAAATTCCAGGCCTTGTGCTTTCAATAGAAAGGATTATTATTAGAGTTTGTCACTCAATTTGTTACGGTGGTGGGCTGGCAGAGCCATTAGCATGCCAGGCAAAAATGCTTAGTGGCATTTTATCCATCTTTATGTCCTGAGTTCAAATGCTGCTGAGGTCGACTTCACCTTTCATCCTTTTGGGGTCAATAGAATAAGTACCAGCTAACTAGCAGTTGTTTACATCAACCCCAATGCTCGACTAGGGCCTATTTTATTGCCCCTGAAAGGATAAAAGGAAAATTTAACTACAGCAGAATTTGAACTAAGATCTTAAGGTCGGAACATTGATTCTGTGTTTCAGGACATATTTACAGCAACCAAAAGAGTGTCTCGACACCAGTTAGTGCTTATGTCAGGACAAGAACCAACAAACTCTTCTTGCTTTCTTTTCTACTACTCTTTCAACCCAGACATTTTCTTGGGATGGTGGTCAGTCATGTTCTTAGAACAATCTGGATTCTTCTTCTTCTTCTTCTCTCAGCTGTTTTTAACAAATCTGCAAAACTGAAGCATTGAGCTGACTTAACATTGAAACTGATTTTGTAATTAAAATACTGTATTATTTTGTTTCCTACTGTCTTGTCAAGTAATTTATTGAGCATTTTTAAAAAGGTTAAGGGAGCAGACCCCTACAGAAAATCTGGAGGGAAGGGACCGTGAAGCAGATATGGTTATACTAAACCAATATCTGGCATCCTCTGAGGCTGTGCAGATGCCACAAACATATTGACTTATTCTTTCATGACATTTTCATGAATAGAGACATGGTCAGTGTACACAAGGCTAGGCACTTGCTTCTGGACTCAGCCCAGGCACAGCAGAGCAAATGCTTAACTTACTAGTCTCTCTAATACTACCAACCAAAATAGGAAAAAGTCAATCATTATTTTAATTGCAAGAATGGGGGAGGGGGGTTAAAAGAGAAAGTCCATATTTTATGTAAAATTTCTTTTTTTTCTTCTTAATTCTTTGCATTATTTCAACTTCTTCAAAAAATTTCAGTTCATTGAATGTATTTTCTAGAATTTGTGAAAATATTTAATGTAATGGAGATGTGTTTATTGACTTGTCTCTATTTCAGGTACATTCCAGAACATAGAGCATGTGTTTGTCGTCGGTGTTGCAGGTGGAGTTCCTTACTACACAGACTATTACAAACACGTTCGTCTAGGGGATGTGGTGATATCTCGAGGGGAAGACAGAGATGTCATCTATTATTATTGTGAGAAAATCCTGAAAAACAAAAGTGGAGACTTGCAGTATCTTCACAAGACATTTGCTCCTAAAGATAGCAGTTTACAACAAACTGCAAGGAAGATTGTTGAGACCAGTAAAAATAATCCCGAATCCAAACCATGGGAACTCTATTTGGAGGAAGGTCAGAAATTATTGCAAGGTCAAGAAGTCCACTTTATGCGTCCCTCTTCCACTACTGACCGTCTTTATATGAATATTGGAGAAGACAACGTCATTGAAGTCGAACACCCACAACCACCAGAGGAGATTGCTTCCAATTTCGATCCAGACAAGCCGAGGGTTCATTACGGTGTCCTTGGTTCAGGCCGGCCTGTGGTCAAAAGCGATGCCATCCGGCTTGATTTTGCTGGGAAATATAACATCAAAGCTTTCGATACTGAATTTGATCAAGTTCTTGAGTCTATTATTGGCAATCGGAAAGACAGTTTCATGTTTATTCGTGGCATATCTGATTATACCGATGGCTCCAAGAACAAAGAATGGCAACCTTATGCCGCTCTTACAGCTGCTGCTTTCATGAAAACAATTATAAAGGCCTTAACCAATCCTTTAGTAGATGATTTCTAAACCATTTTTTTTTTTTTTTTTTTAGTTCTGTCTGCATGATTCCTTTTCCTTTTCCACTGACTCTCTTTTTAATCTTCTCCTAATTTTAAAATGCTCATTTTTTAATGCATTCCATCTTTCTAAAGTCTCCTTTGATAATTTCCCTGATCCATGCAGCTCGTTAAGGAAAAACCTGACAAAATAAATCAAGTAGCTTTTCTATAATTATGGTCTGCTGTGCTAAATTTTCTTTAAACAAAGTGTTGAGGAAAAAAAATACAATAAATATTTTTGAAGTTATTTTTTTCAAGATTTTTTTTTTCATTGAATTCAAGCTTGTTTCAATAAAATTTGGGAAATAATTTATATCTTGCTAAAATATTCCTAAATTTTCAATTTTGTTTATTTATCAACGCATTCTAAGTTTATGATTAAAGAGTTAATTTCATTTTTGAAGTAATTTTTTCCATTTATTTCTCCAGGTATGAGCTTATTTTTTAATTTTTTGTATCCACAAGAAGAAAAAAAACAGTTTAACACAGTTAAAACCTCAATTGATTTAAGAAAACTATCAATATTCGTTTTTGTTAGTTTAACAAAATCTTTGGAAATGCAGTAATTTTTTTCATTATTGTTAAGCCTATCATTATCGTTAAGCCTATATGTTTTGCATAACTAATTTATGCTGTCTGTTGTTTTACTTATAAATTTCTTCCTAAACTGTGGCGCAGCTAAAAATTATAAAGTATTTGAGCAAATGGACATTTTCTGTTGCTATTAAAATACATCACACTCTCTCACACTTGTTATAATAAGTCTTCCATGCTGTGTGCCCTAAAACCAAGAAAAGGTTTCATAATTTCCAATTTATTATCTTAAACGATGGCAACTTGGAGACAAAGTGAATATAAAATGACTTGTTGCTGGGATAATGAATTATAAGATATCAAATTGGTTCAATTTATATAATCTTTTTACCTTTTTAAAATAAAAATTCAATTAAATTGTAATCATGATGGTGATAATTCTCTCTCTTTAGATTTCAAGTATGTGTTGGTAGGCTGTGAAAGAATGTGACAAGAAACTCAGTTTTAACTGCTTTTAAATATATATATGCATATATACATAAATGTATATACACATATGTATGTATATATAAAACAAAATGAAATAACGAAGCCAAAAGAATATTGAATTTTGTTACCATTTTTTTTTGCTGCTGTTTTTTAAAAATTATAACAATATTTGTGAAAGCTTTTTTTAATTAATTAATGCTTGAAAAAGAAATCAAATATTTTTGTTAAGGAAGAGGGGGGTTGTACCTATTTGGAAATAATAGAAATAAAAAGAAATTTTCAATTTAGAATTATATAATATCTTCTGAAATGTATTTAGCAAGCTGCGCCAAAGATTGACACAAAGGAACTAATTCTGCCTAGGTGGTACCCACCTTTTCTTTTAGTCTCTAAAGTTGGTTCATTTTGGTAATTTAGACACCAATAAATATAATTTGTTTCAATTTCAGAACTTCTGTTTAATTTTGTTCCATAAATTTTATCAGTCAATTATGTAAAGTTATATTGGACATCATAAAGTGAAACTGTACTTAGTTTTTATTGCTCCTTTCTATCAAATAATCTTACTGTTCAAAACAGTGTTTTTTGAGCGCACAAAATTACTTAAGAAATTCCAAACTCTTATATTTACTGATCTTGAAAATGTTTGATTTCTCTAATTCTATCAGACTTGTGATGAAATCTACCTAAATCACAAAAGTAATACCCTGTAGATTATTTCACACATTTTATGTCTAATGGTGTGTGGAACAAAATTCAGCTACTGATAAATGATTTTCTATTCTTACTAAAATAAACGAAAAGTTATATATTTATTGTGTGTGTCTGTCTATTTTATCATCCAAAACCCCAAGAGCATTCAATACACGTTTATAGAGGTAGCAGCAGTAGTGTGCAGAGTTTAATCTCTGGGTAGAGTAACCAGGATTTCAAACCTACTTTAACAAGGTTTTCTATAGAACCAACAACCTTGTCTGTGAACCCGACTCATCT
This sequence comes from Octopus sinensis, assembly GCF_006345805.1. Lineage (NCBI taxonomy): Eukaryota > Metazoa > Mollusca > Cephalopoda > Octopoda > Octopodidae > Octopus > Octopus sinensis. The sequence goes on from NC_043002.1 coordinate 3,474,515, forward strand.
GTAATTGAAATGAGAAAACAAGATAACATTTTAAGAATTATGATGGATGTTGTTGACTAGTCATGCATCATTTCTGATGTGAAGTCTTTCATCTTGTATTGTGCCAACAATTTTCTTAAAGTTTGGAAGAAGGAATTGAAACATGTTGCATCATACCAAACATTTCAAATTTTTGGATATTTTTCTTTTAGAAATTGGGTTGGGTGGAAGCTATGGAATTTGCTTTTGAGACCAAGTCATTAACATCTTGACTCATCTCTAAAAGTTGATCTTCTATCCAAGAATTCCCTCTGTAAAGTTCATATTTCTCCTGTCATCTCTTTAATTTCTAAATCAATTTTAAGAACACTGTTTTTCTCAGCAGCATTCACAGAATATATGCTCTGTGACTCTTGTGTAGTTGGTCAAAGTTAACCACTATTGTTTTTTTTTATTTTTTTTTTTTATATATATTCTCTTTCACTCAATAAGACAAGGTTGACTGTCCAAAACTATTGGGTATGTGTTTACAGTCCGAGTTACACTCAAATATTAGTTCTGTTCATAATACCAACTTTTCCCTTTATGAAATATTAATCTCAATCTATGTATAACATAAATCAAAGAAAATCGAGGTTTCTTTTTGAACCACAAAATATTATTTGAAATATAAATACGTCTAATGATGTCTTATACATAAAGCGTAGATCATGGGATTTTAAGGTGAAAATGGATTATCAAAAATACTTGTTTTTTTTTTATTTTATTTCCCCACTTTAAGCCAAATTTGAAGATTTTTGAGAAAACCTGTTTGTATTCATCTTTTAAAGAGATTTTAAATATATTACTGATGATATACCATGGATTTAAAAAAAAAATTTTTTAAAGAATTTCTTCTCAATCTTGCCTCGGACATTAAGATAATCATCAACAATTTAATGTTGCCTGATTATCTTAAAACAATCTACAATCAAATAAATCTTTGTAAGATTTTTTTTCTCTGTTTTCAATAAAAAAAAATTACAATCCGGTAACACTAGTTACAAACATGCAGGTAAGTCTTGTTTTTTCGTTTTTTCTTAAATATTTCAGGACACTGACTACACCATAAAAATTTCTTACAAAGTAATATAGTTTATATTCCTGTTAAACAAAAAATAAAAACACATACTACAGAATTTGCATATATATGTGTGTGTGTGTGTATATATGTATATACACACAAATATATAATATTTATTTTAGACGATGATGTATGAAATTGCACTTTTATAAAAAGAACTTTTCAACTGCCTTCATCTCTCTCTCTCTCTCCTCTCTCTCTCTCTCCTGCTGTATTCATGTTGTTAGAGCTAGAAATGGCAACATAAGTGGTTTGTTTGTTTCCCCCCTTTTTCTCTCCCTCATCTTGAAAACCCTTCTTGGTTTCATTTGATATACAAGAGTTAGATTTTTCTTTTTTAATTCTTGAAATGTTTTCATCAAAACTTAGTTTGCTGATGTCTTTTGCCTGGAAACCAAACCCATCTTTTTCCTGTTCAGTGGGAACTTTAGTTGTTGCCTTGCATCCTTTGTCTTGCCTCATCCCCCCCGGCTCCTATATTATTTTTCTCTGCAACCACACACTACACCAACTGATATATGTTCTTATTGATTTGGAAACTGTCCTTTTGTTATTTTTGCCTCTCTTTGTACAACTTCCACTACTGTCTGCTGTTTTATCCATTATTTCAATTCTCTGCTCTGCTTGTGCAAAAAAAAAAAAAAAAAAAATTACTGCTGCCAAGAATATTTTTGGTAAATCTGACATTACAACAACAAAGAGAAAAATAAAATGAAGATGAAAATAAAAGCATTCTCTGAGAGAACTATGTCTAAAATTTTGTATTTTCTTTCCTTGTTATATTTCTTATGAGTTCTATGTATTCCTTGTCAGTATTTCTTTCTTGGAGAGGACTTTGTTCTTTGTAACAGATAAAGATAAAGTTGTCTGCCGTTTCAAACCAAAACAAGAAACTAGTTCCTTTAGATGTGTTTTCAAAACACATCTCGGGTTTTACATCACTGTTTGTTTAGTTTCTCAGTTTCTTTTAGAAACATTTTTAACATGATTAGTCTAACGTCACAGCTTGTGTGGGTGGTTGTTTTATTTAAACGGTGGATGGTAATACAAATCCAACTGTTTCCAAGCTTGGTTGACTTGCTAATGCATAAAGACAAGACAAGATACTCAATAATCTTGTCTAACAAACTCTAAATAGATCTGTGGATGGTTGGGCAGACTTTCAGCAATTTAATCTCTTTTATTTACAATTTTAAATAAAATTTTTAAACATTGCATGTGATAAACCTGTTTGAATAGTCTATAAACCAACTGAAAAAAAAAAAAAAGTATGGCATTTATGATATTGGTGTAGCCTCTTGTAAAGCCAGAGGCTAAGCGAAGACATCATCATCATCATCATCGTTTAACGTCCGCTTTCCATGCTAGCATGGGTTGGACGGTTCAACTGGGGTCTGGCAAGCCCGAAGGCTGCACCAGGCCAGTCAGATCTGGCAGTGTTTCTACAGCTGGATGCCCTTCCTAACGCCAACCACTCCGAGAGTGTAGTGGGTGATTTTATGTGCCACCGACACAGGTGCCAGACGAGGCTGGCAAGACTTTCAAATTTTGGCACAAGGTCAGTAATTTCCAGGGAAGAGTCAAATAAATTACAGCAACCGCAGTGCTTAGCTGGTACTTTTATTGATTCCGTCAACCTTAAAAGGTATTTGAATTCAGAACATAAAGACAAACGAAATGCTGTTAAGGATTTTTCCTGGTTATGCTAAGAATTATTCTGGTATCTCACTGCCTTAGGCTAAACAAAGATATCACCTGGAGAAAGTTACTAATCATATTCAAGTGTCAAATACCTTAAATTATTAGCTAACGAGTAGACATTTCATTAGCACCTCATAAACATAATTACTAATCACTTCCCAATGTCTCAACTGACAACCCCACTGGTGCCATGTAAAAAGCACCCAGTCCACTCTGTAAAGTGGTTGGCATTAGAAAGGACATAAAAACCATTCCAAAATAGACAACGGAGCCTAGGCAACTCTTTAGCTGGCCACCTCCTATGAAACTGTCCAACCCATGCTAGCATGGAAAATGGATATTAAAGGATGATGAAGGCTACTTGCTAAGTCTTGCTATTTCTAACTTTGGAACTTTTCTGGAATTTCTTCCTTGTTTTTGTTCATTAAAAGAGTTTATTGAGGAAGAATAAAAGGACTCAGTGATGCGGAAAATGATGCCATGCTGGTTTGAAGATGTTTAATTTGTTTCAGGTAAGCAATTGTCAGGAACATAAAAACAATGAAGGGTTCTTTTAGCAGGACACAAGTACACAGAGTTTGAACTTTTGTGCTAGGTAGGCATTTAAGAATTGGCGGTTTCAGGAGACATTGTAAGAAGAGAATGTGCCGAAGGCCACATCTGCAGGATCGTTTGATTTCGTGATTGAGGTATTCCAACATGATAAACTACACGAGTACTGTATGGTCATTCTTTTAGTCTGCAAATATTCCAGTGCATAACAAGATCAATGATGCAGGCTGCCTGGTCAACTTTGCCTCATTTGATTTCACAACACACAAACATTGTCTATCCCCACAAAACAAAGAACTTTTGTCTTCTGTTTATAAACTGTCAGTTACAACAATAAGTATTTCAGTTGATCCGATCAACAGAACAGCCTGCTCATGAAACTAACGTGCAAGTGGCTGAGCACTCCACAGACATGCATAACCTTAACCCTTTTAGCATTTAAACCGGCCATATCCGGCCAAAAGTATTCTGCCTGTTTTATGTTAGAGTCACCAATGCCTTATAAGGAAATTTGATTGAGAGAAACTGTATGGAAGCCTATTATGTAAGCGTGTGTATTTGTATGTGTCATGGTGTAAATACTTTCAGGCATTTATCACTAAAGGGACATAACTCACTAGATGAACTTAACCATTTTAATAAATAATAGGGCGCAGGAGTGGCTGTGTGGTAAGTAGCTTGCTTACCAACCACATGATTCCGGGTTCAGTCCCACTGTGTGGCACCCTGGGCAAGTGTCTTCTACTATAGTCTCGGGCCAACCAAAGCCTTGTGAGTGGATTTGGTAGACGGAAACTGAAAGAAGCTTGTCATATATATATATATATGTGTGTGTGTGTGTTTGTGTGCCTGTGTTTGTACCCCCAACATTGCTTGACAATCGATGCTGGTGTGTTTACATCCCTGTAACTTAGCGGTTCGGCAAAAGACACCAATAGAATAAGTACTAGGCTTACAAAGAATAAGTCCTGGGGTCGATTTGCTCGACTAAAGGCGGTGCTCCAGCATGGCCACAGTCAAATGACCAAAACAACTAAAAGAGTAAAAAAAAAGAGTAAATAGAGACCAATAAAATGGTAACCAAACTGAAACTTTGGAGGTGATGTAATTGACTAAAATCTTTCAAGGTGGTAGGAAAAAGTTTCCAGACCAGTTCTGTAGCATGCCAACAGATGGCAGCACATGGTTGCATGTGCAGTGACTTTCAATTGGCAGTGTGCCGAGTGACATTGCTGTGCTTACTTCACAAGTTGTGAAATTTGTGCCTTTGTGGTCATATATATATGCTGTAGTCTGCAATTTTTGCCATGGACAGGAAGTTGGAACAAAGAGCCAACGGGAAATGTTCTACAGAGACATTGAGCATGCTTTGGTAAGCTTATGGTGACGAGGCATGTGCAATGTTTTGAGTGGCACAGGTGCTTCAAAAGAAGAAAAACGTCCCTGGAAGCCAATGAGTGATTTGGAAGATCTGCCATGAGTGTTGCCCCCTGGAAATGTGGCAAAAATTCATCAGCTTCTGCATGAGAATCGTTGGAGGACAATCAACAACATTTTGAAGCATTTGAAGGAGGACAAACAAAGAAAGCGACTGGATCTGTGATGTGCGAAGAATTGGATTCTTCACGATGACAATGCACCCTGTCACCAAACTCTTCTCACCCTGTCACTGAGCTCCCCCACTTGTGAGTTTGTTGCCAAGCAACATGGGATTGCTTCTACACTCACTCTATTTGCCAGATTTAGCACCTGCAGAGACTTCCATCTCTTCCCCCAGATGAAACGGCAGCTCAAAGGTCACCGTTTTCACACTGTTGTTGAAATGAAGAGCGAATTGCAGAGATCCTCGAATCACAGAAAACAACTTTCAGGATGAATTCCAAAAGTGGCAGTAACACTGGGACTGGTGTATTGCTGTGCAAGGTGACTAGACTACTTCGAAGGAGATGAGGTTAAAACTTAAGTAAATAAGTTGTTTTTTATTAAGCATAACTAGTCTGGGAACCTTTTGATACCACGTCATATAGCTGCAGAAAAATGAAGCCAACAAAAAAAAGTTTTTTAAGCCAAAAGAAATCAAGTAAAAAGGCTTAAGATATGATGTAAACCATAAATAACAATAAATGGGATTTTTGAAAGTTCAACATTTTCTCAGGTGTTAATATACTGATAACCGAGTCAAAACAGATGATTTATGATAGAAAATCTAGATGACAAGAGAGGACCTAAACACTTTTATATAGAAAAATGGTTCCTCCTTCAATAATGATGTCACAACAAATTGTTGCCGTAGACATGGTTGTCAATCAAAACTTGCTAGTTTCATAAACCTTAAGGTTTGTAGAAACTGTTTTGTTGGAGAAGTCATCTTAATGTAATATGTTAAGAGTGAGTTGACACCGTAGAGCCTTCCCCTACCCAAACCCTAGCCCGTAACCCACAGAAGGAATGGAACTTGTTAACCACACTAAACTGAAATTGCTGCTTCTACTTCCAGCAGTGAATTGTTCCAATACAGAAATGTTTACAACTTGGCAGAGTGAGTTATTTGAAAAGAGGAGTGTCACAGCTACAGATATAATCTGGGGCTATTAAAATCATTTAAACTGCCAACCTCTCTATTTGCTAGTCTCTATACATATAAAATTCTTTGTCTGTCTGTTCCCAATGCATTCCCAAATGACTTGACCAAATCAAATCAAATTTTACAAGGTAATAGTATTAGACCCCAGGAGTGTCAACACGTAATTTTTATTTTCATTTCGATTAAAACAATATAACATTGTATCTAAAATAATCTTTCTAGAGTCAACTATAGTAAAGGACATTTTATACAACCACTATGATGATGACAATGTCACATTTTGTATATGAGTATGTATGTGTCTGAGTGCAATTGTGTGTGTTTGCATGTTCATTATGTACGACATAGTAAAGGACATTTTATACCACCACCATAACTTACACATTTTGTATATGTGTGTGTATGTGTCTGTGAGTATGTGTGTGTTTGCACATTCGTTATATAAATGTATGTCTGTGTTTGCATGTTCAATTAGTCTCAGAAAGTTACACACCCACTCACCCTATTCAATCCTTGCTTCCACATCACTTATTTTGTAACTGAAGTGTGCCCCCATTTTTCTTCACCAACTTCTCTCTCTCTCTCTGGGGTATCTCTCCTATAGCAAGACACCTGTTTCTTTCCCTCTATTCATACTTCTCCCCCCTCACCACTTGACACAGAGTGACCTCCCTCAATATTATCACTCCTCCTTCTCCCAGTTTAGGAATCTTGTCTTGCAAGTTAATTGCTGACCTCCTCCCTGGTGCTGGTGCCCTCATAATTAAGCACTCAGTACACTTGGTAAAGTGGTTGGCATGGAAGGATGGGCATCCAACCGTAGAAACCATACCAAAGCAGACAGCAGAGCTCATTGCAGTCTTCTGACTTTGCCAGCTCCTCTCAAACCATCCAACTCATGCCAGCAGGGAAGGAAGATGTTAAATAATGATGAGGATGATGATGGTCAAAGAAAAGCAATTAGATCTATTATTACTACACCAGTTAATTTCTTTCTTTCTTTTTTAATTGTCAAATAACTCTCATTGATTCCATTTGATTTATTATTTTCCATTTCTGCTTTCAATAGATTTAATCACCCTGCAAATACACAATATATTTAAGGTTAGTATGTCATAAAAGGAATGACTTGTTAATGATTTAGAAATAAATTAGAAACTAACAATTTAATTAAGCTAAAGTATTACAAAAATAGTTAATTGTTTAGAATATTACTTATTATAATTATAGTTGTTGCTTTTATTTTTGGTTTGACTCATGTTTGGTCTTGTTCCTGGTAGGATTTATGTGGATATTAAGGTTACTGCCGGTAACCTCAGGTATCCACAAGTTTCCATTAGTCTTTCAGGTGCTTAGAACCCTTATCATAATCCTTGCTGTCCCTAAAAGACAAACTTTCTGTAGGAGGGTGCCAAATGTAGTAAAGCATTCCAGATTCATTTCTTTCAAGCCTTTGTATGTCCTCTGCAGGCACAGCCCATGATTCACTGCCATGTAGCATAGCTGTTCGCACATACATATATATATATATATATATATATATGCTAGCATGGAAAACAGATGCTAAACGATGATATATATATATACACACACATATATATAAATACATATACAAATATATATATATAAATACACACACACACATATATATATATATTCATACATGCATGCATACATAAAATATATATAGAGAGAGTTGAAGTTATAATAGATAATGGTGTCATTGAGACCCAAAGGTTTCAGGTAATGCTGAATAAGTGTTATAGACAGACAATAGTTAAGTTCCAGATTCAGTAATATTGCGAATAAAGGGTTCAACGTTGGTTCTATGTCAGCGTGTGTATATATGAATGTTTTGCATAATAAGATAAAAAAAACCAAGGCTGTATAGATATTAGAGCCTTTATAGATACAAGGTCTTACACCTGTTTCTAGGATATTAATTTATAATATCCCTTCATTGGAGACGGTGTGAGAAGAAAAATTAAGTCATAGTTTCGATGTGATACAAATAGAGAGTGAGGTGGAGGAAAGAAAACAGATGTAATATCTGTATGGTTAATGAATTCGTAAGTCCGTTTTATAGGCATAATGGTATATATGTGTATTATTCCAATCAAAGGATATTGGAATATTACACATATATTCCATTATGCCTATAAAACGGATTTATGAACTCAATAGCCATACACATCTTACATCTATTTTCTTTCCTCCACCTCACTCTCTATTTGCATCACATCGAAACTATGACTTAATTTTTCCTCTCACACCATCTCCAATGAAGGGATATTATAAATTAATATCCTAGAAACAGGTGTAAGACCTTCTATCTATAAAGGCTCTAATATCTATACAGCTTTGAGTTTTTTTTATCTCATTACGCAAAATATTCTTATATATATATATATATATATATATATATATATATATATATAAATGCACACATATCTATATATTCATACATACATGCATACATAAAGTGTATATGTATATATATATATATATATATATATATATATATAATATATATATATATGTATGTATGTGTGTATATGTATATATATATGTATATGTATGTATGTGTGTATATGTATATATATATGTGTGTATGTATATATGTGTGTGTGTATGTATGTATATATATGTGTCTATATATATATACATACACACAAACACAAACATACACATGCACATACACACACACACGCATGCGCACGCATACACACACACACAATGAGCTTCTTTTAGCTGCCATCCCCAAAATCCACTCAGAAGGTCTTTTGTGAGCCAGAGGCTATAGTAGAATATGCACGCAGAAGGGGCATTGCAGTGGGACTGAACCTGAAACTATGTGATTGGGAAATGAACAACTCAACAACTACACAACCACACCTACACATGCATATATTTGCATGTATATATATATATGTATACAAACATGCACACATAAATACTGTGCCGGTGGCACATAAAAAGCACCATCCGAACGTGGCCGTTGCCAGCGCCGCCTTGGCTGGCTTCCGTGCCGATGGCACGTTAAAAGCTCCAACCGATCGTGGCCGATGCCGGACCCCCCTAGCACCTGTGCAGGTGGCACATAAAAAGCATCCACTACACTCACGGAGTGGTTGGCGTTAGGAAGGGCATCCAGCTGTAGAAACTCTGCCAGATCAGACTGGAGCCTGGTGCAGCCCCTGGCTTCCCAGACCCCGGTCGAACCGTCCCAACCCATGCTAGCACGGAAAATGGACGTTAAACGATGATGATGATGATGATATATATAAAACTACAACTTCACCCTTGCCCGAACAACAGCATATTAGAAGCCAAGCTACATATAAATAGAATAAATAAACACAAATAGCAGAATTTCCTTTTTTTTCTTTTTATTCATTTTGCAGACGATGATGTCAAGAGATCTCAAAAACACATGTGTGTCTGCAGATATACAATTTCATGTTAATATATTGCCTCAGCTATTTGTTTTTTGTGTTTTTTTTTGTGTGTGAATGCATGTGTGTGTGTGAGTATATATATATATATATTCTTATATATAGGATTACATGATAATAAACCCCCACTCCTTGTATTGAACACTGTGTTGCTAGGCACTGTGACATAAAAGATGTACAGAAGTGCAAATGCACGAAACTCTTAGCCCTTCGGTCACTATTTCTTCTGCTAAATATTAATATATATATATATGTATATGTATGTATGTGTGTATATGTATATATATATGTATGTATACTCTTTACTCTTTTACTTGTTTCAGTCATTTGACTGCGGCCATGCTGGAGCACCGCCTTTAGTCGAGCAAATCGACCCCGAGACTTATTCTTTGTAAGCCCAGTACTTATTCTATCGGTCTCTTTTGCCGAACCGCTAAGTGACGGGGACGTAAACACACCAGCATCGGTTGTCAAGCAATGCTAGGGAGACAAACACAAACACATACACACACATACATATATATACACATATACGACAGGCTTCTTTCAGTTTCCGTCTACCAAATCCACTCACAAGACTTTGGTCGGCCCGGGGCTATAGCAGAAAACACTTGCCCAAGATGCCACGCAGTGGGACTGAACCCAGAACCATGTGGTTGGTTAGCAAGCTACTTACCACACAGCCACTCCTGTGCCTATATAGCCGCTCCTGCGCCTATATATATATATATATATATATATATATGTACTCATGTTTTGAGTTTGGGTTTTTCTGTTTGCATCACCAAACTCACAGACACACATATATGCATGCATACACACGCACACACACACATATTCATATAAATGTGTGTGTGTGTGTTACATGGGAAAATGTGAGCAAGAGAAAGAATATTGTTACGATTATAAACCTGGAAAAGTTGAGGACAACTTATTACGTCTGGTAAAGTACAGAACGAGAAATTTTTTACTTAAAATATTGCAGCTGAGGATAAAATTTCAAATAAAATATTTAGATTTAGAAAATATTAGCTTTTATTAAAACTAAAAATTTTATTACAAGTTATTACTTCTATTTGTTATTACTTGTTACTTCTATTAAAAATAACTCTAAATTTTTTTGAAGAGCAAAAATTATTTTTTTAAATAATTCATTGATAAATAGAAATTTGAAAATAGGTTATAAAAAATAATAGTAGTACATAATTAGTTAGTACAATAAATAGAATAAGAGCACTCAGAAAGCACAAACCTCTGCCAAGGCAACGCCAACGTCCTCTCAACGATTAGCCAGAGATGATTTTTAAAACGAGAATATCTGAAATAAACTCTACTGCTCTCACAAATGATAATACTAAAGATGAACCTGAACCACTCTCAAAAATTAAGTAAAAGAACAGGAAAAATAATCCAGAATCCTTGCCCAGTACCAGATTGATCCCAAAATCTATTCAGATAGTGCAAGTCATGAGGCCAAACATCCCTGAAAGTTTCATCCAAATCCATCCAGCAGTTCTTGAGATATCTTGTCCACAGACAAACAAACTAACTAACATGACTGAAAACAATATCTCTGCCTTCACTAAGGCAGAAGTAGCAATACAAAAATTTTTGTTGCATGGGACCAAAACTATGAAATTCTTCATGCTTTCTTCTATCATTGAAGCTAAGATAAATATATTTTGCTTTTAAAATAAAGTTATTTAGATCTAAACTTGATTGGTGGTGGTACTTAGTCTCCTATGATGTTGCTACAAATTTTACTGTAAACTTTTTTCTACTGGATTAAATCTCAATTTTTTTTATGCCAAAATCTAGTAAGGGACCAGCCCTCTTCAAAAATGTTAAGAGTTTTCAATTTGGTTAAGAACTGAGTCAGCAAGAAGCTCTGAAAGATGCTGCATGTGAGTAATATTATTAAGAATATTATTCAACTACGGTAGTAGTTGAATGATATATATATATATATATTACGGAGATGTACTCGCATAGCAAGTAATTTGATCTGAGATCGTGTGCTGAAACGAAAACAATTGCAGCGTGGAAGGTGTTTATAAGCCATTTAAGAAACACACAAAAGCCGTTCGATTCACTTCAACATTTAAGTTTAATTTGTCAAAATATTTTCGGCGCTAAAATCCGCGACCTGTTCACTGACAAATTAAACTTAAATGTTGAAGTGAATCGAACGGCTTTTGTGTGTTTCTTAAATGGCTTATAAACACCTTCCACGCTGCAATTGTATAGAAAAGTTGGACCTAAGAGGCATCAGATGTTGTGTGCAAGAGAGACGATTGCGCTGGTATGGTCATGTGGTGAGAATGGATGAAGATAGGTGTGTGAAAAAGTGCTACACCCTGGCATTTGAGGGGTCCTGTGGAAGAGGTAGACCCAGGAAAACCTGGGTCGAGGTGGTGAAGCACGACCTTCGAACTCTAGGTCTCACCAAGGAAATGACCAGAGACCTATGGAAGTATGCTGTGCGTGAGAAGACCCGGCAAGACCAGTGAGAACAATCAAAATCAAATCATATATCAGAAAGCAGGGGTTAAGTGACCCATCCGTTCGTGTCCGCTGTCAGCCTCGTCTGGCACCCGTGCCAGTGATACGTAAAAGCACCATTCACTCATGGCCGTTTGCCAGCTCTGCCTGGCCCCCGTGTCGGTGGCACGTAAAAGCACCATCCGTTCATGTTCGTTGCCAGCCTCGCCTGGCCCCGTGCCAGTGACACATAAAAGCACCGTCCGTTCGTGGCCGTTTGCCAGCTCTGTCTGGCCCCGTGTTGGTGGCACGTAAAAGCACCATCCGTGCGTGTCCGTTGCCAGCCTCGGCTGGCCCCCATGCCGGTGACACGTAAAAGCACCGTCCGTTCATGGCCGTTTGCCAGCTCTGTCTGGCAACCGTGTTGGTGGCACGTAAAAGCACCATCCGTTCGTGTCCGTTGCCAGCATCGCCTGGCCCCGTGCCGGTGACACGTAAAAGCACCATCTGTTCATGGCCGTTCGCCAGCTCTGTCTGGCACCTGTGCAGGTGGCACGTAAAATACACCCACTACACTCGCGGAGTGGTTGGCGTTAGGAAGGGCATCCAGCCGTAGAAACACTGCCAGATCTGACTGGGCCTGACGAAGCCTTCCAGCTTCACAGACCCCAGTTGACCCGTCCAACCCATGCTAGCATGGAAAGCGGACGCTAAATGATGATGATGATGATGATGATGATATATATATATATATATATATATATATATAAAACCCAGCACTTATTCTATCAGTCTTTTTTGCCAAGCTGCTAAGTTACAGAGATGTAAGCACACCAACACCAGTTGACAAGAGGTGGTGGTGGTGGTGGTGGGAATAAATACACACATAATAGGCTTCTTTCAGTTTCCATCTACCAAATCCACTCATAAGGCTTTGGTTGGCTTGGGACTATAGTAGATGGCACTTACCCAAGGTGCCATGCATTAAGACTGAAACCAGAACCATGTGATTGGGAAGCAAGCTTCTTACCATACAGCTGTGTCTATGCCTAAGAAGAAATACTTATATCTACCTATTTAAATATCTATGTCTACCAAATGATATGTGTGTGTGTGTGTGTGTGTGTGTGACAAGAAATAATTTTTGCTTCTTTTTATAGGGACAAAAAGATTAATATTAACAAGTGCATAAAGGTATCTCTTGTCATCCTTAGGTCCTTTGGGCCTAAAACATTAAATAAATTTACAGAGGTGACCCCTTTCTGCAACCATAAGTTTTCTTCTACTTTTCTGCCCTTCTATGCATACCTTCCCTTCTTGGGACACAAAACTCTACTTGTGAAGACCTGTTGAGGCAAGTGAGAATCAGAATCGAAATCGATCAATGGAAATTGCAGCTGAGATACCAGTGCCGGTGGCACGTAAGAGAACCATCCGAACGTGGCCGCCCCCAGCGCGACCCCGACTGGCCTCGTGCCGGTGGCACGTAAAAAGCACCATCCAATCGTGGCCGTTTGCCAGACTCGTCTGGCACCTGTGCCAGTGGCACGTAAAAAGCACCCACTACACTCATGGAGTGGTTGGCGTTAGGAAGGGCATCCAGCCGTAGAAACATTGCCAGATCAGACTGGGCCTGGTGCAGCCTTCTGGCTTCCCAGACCCCAGTTGAACCGTCCAACCCATGCTAGCATGGAAAGCGGACGCTAAACGATGATGATGATGATGATATAGAATTAAAGCTAGATATGGTAAATAATATTTAGTTTGTTTACTGGGTTTTGAAACCGGATAGTAAAAATTCCTATGATTAGTAGCCACCTACATGTTTCACCATAAAATAGAATAATCTTTTCTTTTCTTATGTGTGTGTTAGAAAATGTTGGACTGGTCCTGCTATAGGTTATTATCTTGAAATTAGGTTCTGCAACCATTTTGTAACTCTTGTGAATGACTAATTGTGGAGATTCCTGTTCATCATTGCCAAGATGCACTTTAACTTGTAATCGGACCATGACCTGAAATGGCCATAGATGTGTTTTGACTTGATTTTGTGGAATTCTCTTACGCTCCTTGGACTTCAACCTACCATGGTTTTTATGAAATGAACTATTTTGACATATTTTTAATTGAGGGGAGTAAAAACTTTTTGGGTTGATTTTTTTAGTCACCTGACACACTTTAGTAATTCATGCTGATTACTTATTTTTAGTCGATTGAATATACCTTTTCTTGATAGGCTGTTCTATATATTTGTATCTTTATGTGCCTATAGGCGCAGGAGTGGCTGTGTAGTAAGTAGCTTGGTAACCAACCACATGGTTCCAGGTTCAGTCCCACTGCGTGGCACCTTGGGCAAGTGTCTTCTGCTATAGCCCCGGGCTGACCAATGCCTTGTGAGTGGATTTGGTAGACGGAAACTGAAAGAAGCCTGTCGTATATATGTATATATATATATATATATATATATATATATATATATATATATATGTGTGTGTGTGTGTGTGTGTGTGTGTGTGTGTGTTTGTGATTGTCCCCCTAGCATTGCTTGACAACCGATTCTGGTGTGCTTACGTCCCCATCACTTAGCGGTTCGGCAAAAGAGACCGATAGAATAAGTACTGGGCTTACAAAGAATAAGTCCCGGGGTCGATTTGCTTGACTAAAGGCGGTGCTCCAGCATGGCCGCAGTCAAATGACTGAAACAAGTAAAAGAGTAAAGAGTATATATCTTTTACCCTCTGTCTTTTTATATGTATTCCTTTTATATGTTGAAGGCTATGGTAATATTTATATATGATCAAATGTATGGAAGCATGGTGTTATATAAAGTTGTTGACTCAAATTTGATGTTTGCTCTCTAATCAATAGCACGTGAAAAAACATTTGAGCGAGGTCATTACCAGTGCTGCTGGACTGGCTCCTGTGCAGGTGGCACATAAAAAGTACCATTTGAGCGTGGCCGTTGCCAGTACCGCCTGACTGGCCCTCGTGCCAGTGGCACGTAAAAGTACTCACTACACTCTCAGAGTGGTTGGCATTAAGATGGGCATCCAGCTGTAGAAACTCTGCCAGATCAGATTGGATTCTGGTGCAGCCATCTGGTTCGCCAGTCCTCAGTCAAATCGTCCAACCCATGGAAAGCGGACGTTAAACAATGATGATGATATATATATATATATACCTATATATATATACCTATCCTTGTCCCTCTTTACCTTTAATCTCTTAACTGGCACAAAGTCTCCCCCCCCCCACCTCAATACTACTCCCCCTCTCCCTACTCTCAGTCAAGGCGTTTTTGTCTTGCAAGTTGCCTGGTGACCCTGTCAGTGTTGATGCCACATAAAAAAGCACTGGTGCTGGTTGTACATAGAAAACATCCAATATACTCTGTAAAGCAGCTGGCATTAGAAAGGGCATCCAGTCATAGAAACCATGCCTAAACAGACAACCTGAGCCTGGTGCAACTCTCTGGCTTGCCAGCTTCTGTCAAACTGTCTGACCCATACCAGCCTTGAAAGCAGATGTTAAATGATGATAGCAATACGAATTTGTAGATCGTTATCATCATCATTGATTGTTGTGATACGACTGAAGGAAAACACTTTGGAGTAGCATTTCTAGTTGCAGAACAGAAACACCATGGTGTTTCTTACATGGAACACAGTGAGTTAAAAAAAAAACTTTCATTAACTGACATTATCCCAGCAATTAGTAGACAAAAATACCCTGTATTGTGTTCAACTTTCCACTGCCATATTTGTGTTGAAATATACTGCGTTAATTTCCATACATTTTGAAAAGAATTAACAGTGCCATTAGCAAACTGGTGTTTGGAACAAATTAACATGGAATTTAGATGAAAGATTTTAAAGAGCAAGGGTGGTCTCAGACAAGCTAATATAAAAAGGGTTAAAGTTCAAAAACAAATAAGCAACTTAACTTAAACCAGAGATCAGAAATAGTTTTTGCAATAATCCCCTTTTCCTTTTCTTTTTAGATTTGCTCACCACCACCACCACCACCACCACCACTACCAACAAGTCTATTATATTATATCTTGCAGATGAAAATATACCTACTTATCTCCACTCCCATTTCCATCCACTGGCAATGTATATATATATGCAAAACTCTAACAAATCATGCCAGAAAAGATGACCTAAAAGTTATCGACTGATCAATGGTCCACAAATACATTAAATTTGAAGAAATTTCAGACAAAAAAAAAAAAAAAAAAAAGGATGGGGGTCTGAGGCTGACAAAGAATATCTCAGACATCTAACCAACTTGTTGCTGATCTAGCAATTTAGATGTCCAACAGATCACATCTTTGCATGGCTGCAGGTCTTCATTCAAAGTCAACCACTCACAACGATGCTGTATCATACTCCTCATTAATCCATGAGATAATCTGTTTCTCTGCTACGGCAACAATATTCTTTATTCTAAATTCCCTGGTAATCCTTCTCCCTTTAAAATGGTTGGGATTTGCAGCTAATCTTGAGGTGCAGCTGCAGCCTGTTAAGAAATGGGGAAAGAAGTGGCTAGTAACTTTCAACCCTTGGCAACAGCAAACTCCTGTCTTTAGGAAGCAGGATCCCTATCTTCCTCCTCCCATCTTCAGAAGTTATAGATCCAAGGCATCACATGTAAAACAGTGAAACCACTTGAGGAAAAGTCTCCTTTGAAACTGCTTGCTCTTAATTTCTCTTCTGATGTTTCTTGAGGAGCCTACATACAATCAACTGGTAGGTCTGCTTCCCATATTGTTGGGTCACTATTTGGTCAAACAAAGGTCAACCTAAAATCCAAAGCTATTTTGTATTTTTACAAGTCCACAATCCATTCTTGTATGGAATGATGTCATATTTGGGCAGGCGCACCATCTTGTCATTTGGATCTCGTCAAACAAGTTCAGTAACGAGTCTCTAATTTGATTGGTCCCTCTCTTGCTTCAACTCTGCAACCCTTGTCACATTGACATGATCTCACCAGCCTTGGTTTTTTTCTATTGTTACTATCACAGGAAGTGTTATAATGAACTTTCTCTCTTAGTTCCAGATCACTTTCTGCCATCTCACCTGCATCAAAACTCACACCATCTTCATCCAAATGCTGTTGTGCTTCCATGAATAAAGAACTCTTTCAACACTTGAAGCTTTTTACCTTGAACTGCTAGACTTTGGGACTTTCTTTTATCTCATTGTTTTCCCCCCACTTCTTATGACCTGAACTTCTTCAAGTCTAAAGTAAAGTCATTCCTTTCATTTTTTAAATTTTCTCTTCTTCATGGACCCTTACACTAAGCAGCTTTTCACCTTATTTGAGATGTTCAAAAACAAAAAAAAGAAGAGATATCTAGGTTTTGTATGACAACCCCTGACTTTCTGTTCTCTATCAGAATTGACAGTTCTCCAACCCCTTTCTCACATTATGTAATATTATCTTATCACAACCAGTTCCATCTGTGATAAGATATCAGTGATAACAGAATGTAAGTTGTCTGAGCAGTTCATGGGCATCATTTATGGATGCTCATATTGGTAACAATTCTCAAGACCTGAATTCTTGTCAGTCTGCCAAAAATCACTCTCTGTACTTGTAGGGTACCCACTGTTTACACTGATTACTTAGTATCAAGTTCCTATGTACTCCACTCTTAAAAAACACCATGTCCTAGATGGCACTTGAGTGCAGATGCATATACTGCACTTCTTTCTAGAGAAGCTGCCAAACAGGGGAGATAATACTGTCACTCTCACATAAGATATGAGAGAAATGTTTGAATTTTGGTGTTACTGAGTATGTAGAGCAACATATGGTGAGTATTGTGAAAGTTTGGTCGTTTTTACATTAGTGTTGTTATAATAATGTTGTTGTCGTTATAGCGAGTACACGTGTATATGTATGTGCATGTGTTATGTGTACGCTTACACCCTTGTGATGTTCTTGTTCCTACTTTCTCTTTTGTAATAAATATTACAAATCTCACCATCTGGATGGTGGTACTTTCAACCTTTTTACACTCAAAGCAGCTGGAAGGATCAAAACCCGTACTTCTCTCTTCACCATCAGACAGAACTATTTGGAAGATCTTCAGGCCACTCCAGACACATTTGTGAATACTTATGACTGTTTTTGTTGAGAAATTAATATTTAAAAATGAAGGTCTTGATGCAACCTCCACCTTCAGTTTCCAATTCACGACCAACCAGTTGAAAAAGTGAACCATTTCTGTTATCAAGAAAGTATCCTTAATAAACATACTAATGTAGCTGATGACATCAGAATTCGAACCTGTTCCCAAGGCTTTAAGTATATCTTCAATGTGGTGAAAGAGTTCTGTGTTAGGCAGTCCCTGCCACAGTGAAAGCCATGCTGATTTGCATTTAGGAGTTTGTGGGTCTCCAGGAAGTCAGCTATCCTTGATCTTACCACTCTTTCAAACACTTTAAGAGTGAGATTGGGCGATAGTTGACTGTGAGGGATCTGTTTCCCTGTTTGAAAACTGGGATGACAGACTGGGATAGGAGCTGTTTCAGTATATAACCCGAGTCTAAAGAATTTCTCCAGAGGTTGGTCAGAGGGACTACAAGTAGGTGTCTACATTCCTTCAGGAGACTAACGGGGAATCTATCAGGGCCTACAGCAGAATAATACTTGACCTTAGTTAGTTAGTTAGTTAGTTAATTTGGCTCAAAAGCAAATAGCAAGGCCATGTAGGGGGACATGGAGTTAAGTACAGGGTGGTGTTCATGTAAAGAGTTCAGGCCACTTGAGGTCAAGGGAGGCTTTGAACAAAGCGGTCGTCGGCATCTTCACCATCTCGTCTGGCAGCTTGTTCCACGGATCCGCAACCCGGACGGAGAAAGCTCCTCTTCTTCGATTGAGATGAAATCGTCGCAGGTAGAGCTTTTCGGAATGACCCCGCAGCCGACGCTCTGGAGCAGGAGTGAAGAACAGCTCTTTCGAGAGGTTACACTTTCCGCTTATGATGTGGGCGAGAATGAGATCACCACGGCGGTGGCGTTTTTCAAGAGAATAAAGGTCGAGCGTCCTCAGCCTTTCTTCATAGGACAAATTTTTGAGACCATGAACCATGCGGGTAGCCAGCTTCTGGACTCTTTCGAGATGCTGTATGTCTTTGAGGAGATAAGGAGAAGAGGCTTGAATCCCGTACTCCAATATGGGTCTCACCAGCGTGACACAGAGTGGTAGGAATATGGCTGCTGTGAGCATTCCGAATGACCGTTGAATCAAGAACAGAATTCCGCATGCTTTGTTGGCAGCATGGACGCACTGGGCCGAAGGCGAAAAGGAGGAATCCACCAAGATACCCAGGTCCTTTACCTGATCGGTCCTCTCCAGCAACAGACGACCCGGCTCGAAATCAAGTTGAGTTGCAGGAGGAGAGCCAACAGGCAGATGACAGCACTTTGACACATTCAGACACAGGTCCCATTCGTTAGACCACTTCCAAATTTGGTGGAGGCATCGACGAAGATCCTCTATATCACCGCGAGGAGCAACCAGTTTGATATCGTTGGCAAATAGAAGGGTGTGTTGCGTGAGGTCGTCGGGCAAGTCATTTATGAAGACTAAGAACAATAAGGGCCCAAGCACTGAACCTTGAGCCACACCACTGCTCGCACTGGAGACGTCGGACCGCGAACCATTAACCATTGACCTCATTTATTACTGTTATGATGTCAGAAGCAGTGAAGATTATATCCAAGATTTTATGTTGGGAATCAACTTGTTCACTTCTCTTACATTAATATCAGATATAAGATAAAAAAAATTGTCAACTTTTATTATATTCATTATATTATATTGTTTCTGATATATATTGATATTACTAAGAAATATTGCTGGTCCCTGGCACATTAAAAAAAAAAAACTGCCGGTACGTCACATCAGATAGTATGACAAGCACTGAGTGAGATGACCTAATTAGAAATGGTGGAGGACGCTCAGAAAGCATAGTTGCTAGAATAGGAACCATGAGGAGAAAATTTACGGAGCTACTGTTGGTAACAGAAGGTTTCTATCTCTGATGAAAGGTTAATTGTATGATGCTTGTGAATGAATTGCAATACTATTTAGTAGTGAAATGTAGGTCACAAATGCAGAGGACTTGCACAAACTAGAAAGTAATGAAACTAAAATTCCACTGGATGTACGATGTCACTGTGCATGTTTAACAAAGTGCAAATGAGCTGAGAGAAAAATTGGTCATAAGAGGCATCAGATGTTGTATGCATCACTAGTACATGATGCATATGGATGAGGACAGCTAAATGCAGAAGAGGGGGACACAAGAAGATGCAGAATGAAGTAGTGAAGATCGACAACAGGATGTTAAGCCTCATGGAGGAGATGAAAGAGGACTAAGATGAGGGGTGATTTGCTGCACTTGAAGAGAAGACCCAACCATCTCAGTAAAAAAAAATGAGCTCCTAAAAGCATACCATTTATATTTATGCCCTTACACCCACCCAATCGGTCCATATCAAACCTTCTCCATGACTCGGCTTCTTAACACCCATCCCTTCATCACTCTTCTAACTATGGCACTGTTTGTTCAGTTGCTGAGAGTAGAACCACAGGTATTTCTTTCCCATTTCCTGCTGCTAGTTATCTCTCTCCTTGTAACCTCTTTCTGTTACCTCTACCATTGTTCAATATCATCCTTTATCACCTTTTTTTCCACTGAATACTCTTTCCTCTGAACACCCTTTCATATCTGCCATTAACACAACCCCAAACTTTGTCACTCACTATATCCACCCCTATTAACCTCTGACCTCCACTTCTGTCACTGTGCATCTCTCTCTCTCTCTCTACCACTTGCTCCAACTTCACATCATTTCCCTGTTTCTCATCTCTCCACTTCCCCTATTTATGAACTTCCACCTACCATCTCTTCCTCTCTGACCCACTCCCTATTTTCCTTTACATTCCACCCCTAAACTGAGATTCATTATTGATCACATCTCCAACCCTGTTCACCATTCATTGTATCTCCACTCTAACCATCTGTTACTTTGTTCTTTGAAGGTAAGCTCTGATACATTATCACCACATCCTTTGGGCAGCCATATATCTCCTCTACATCAAGACAACTGTTCTCTATATCATCATCTAGTACAAAGCCATCTCCCTCAACACTGCACACCTACTCAGTCAAGGGGTCTTTGTTTTGCAAGTTACTTAATGACTTCACAGGTGGTAGGCATTAGGAAGGGCATCCAGTCATAGAAACCACACCAAAGCTGACATTGGAGTTTAGCAGTTTCCTGGATCATCAGATCTGGTTGGGTCCTCCAATCCATGCCAGCACAAGAGATTGATGTTAAATGAGGATGATAACAACAATGAAAATGTAATATGATATCAATGATATTGAATAAAATATCAATGATAAGCTATAAATGATATGAAAATATTCAAACACCTCCTTTTCAAAGGTAAATAAATATATCCATCACATATGTTGGTTACTACACTGTGTGTGTGTGTGTGTGTGTGTGTGTGTGTACGTACCAATGCTGCCAACTGGTGTTAAAGTAAATATAAAGAAAGTCTAAAAGTATTGTTTACCTGACAACTATTTCAGAAGATACCTATGAAGAGAGAGAGAGAAAAAGTGTGCTGTGCTGTTCTTATTCCCAAGACAAACTTTCAGATTGAGTTACATAACAGAAAACCAATAATAAACAAAGCCGAGGGTATGAATTGTTTTGACTTGAATTTCAAGAAGAGACTTCCTTTTCAATAATAGGTTGGTTAGTATTTATATAAATGTAGTTTAAGCAGAGTGGTGGTGGTGGTGGTGGTAGGGGGTGGAGGTGGAGAGAATAGCTGAATAGTTTTACATTCAAATACTTCCCTTGCAATGCTTTCAGCAACTGCAACAACAACAACAACAACAGTAACAAACCAATTAGAAAAGTAATATGAATGCAGTGGGGGATTTTTATTAAGTCATTCAACTGGACCGGGGGGGGGGGGAGGAGGGTTACCATAATGGATCTGATAAGGTTTTGTCAGTCTTTTTAACATAACACACAGCTTTGTCCACTCAGGCCTGACCTAGATATATGAAAAAAGTGCAAGGCAGGCAGCCCAACATCTATGCAAATACCACTGCTTAAATAGTGTCTATTGTTATTATACACACATCCAGCGCACAACTTGTTTTATAGTCTCCTCCATATGAATGCAGAATGTTGCCAATGCAAACTACAATAAGAAAATATCGTTAAATCATCCGCCTACTTTCCTCCACATTTCTTGCCTCTTTCTCTTTATAATTATTCCAAAGAAATGAGGAGGAAAAAAAAAAAAGGATAAAATAAAGTAAGAAAGATCTTCCCTTCTATCCTCTCCCTTTCCTTCTTACATTCTCTTTCTCTCCTCCCACCAACCCTTCTCTCTCCCTCTCCTCTCAGCCAGGTCAGAGACAAGACATATCACCATTAACTTCCCACTCAAGCAAATTTTTTGCTACTGACAGTAATTTTTTTAGTGGGTTTTTTTATACTGATTTTGTTTTTTTATTTTTGTTTTAATATTTATTTCTTTTATTTTTGTTTCTATAATTCCTATTCCTGTTTCCATTTCTCGTGTGGAATCCTTGTTTACATCATTCCTCTTTGAATTGTCTTAATGCAACAAACAGCAGTTGAAGAAGCTTCTTTTGTAGCCCCCCCCCACACACACCCTGTCCATACCCCACCACATCTCTTCCCCATTCCTGTCTTTGCTAGATAAATAAATATATACACTGTGGTGTCAATTGGTAGATTGTGGCCTTCGCAACCACTGATTAGCTAAACATTCTAAGCAGTGTCAATTATTTTGCAGTAAGTACTCCAGGCCTGCTTGGGTTAATAATAAAACCTGGAGGATGTAGAGCAACACTACACCCAGCAAACATGCAAATGAGACTCTTTTAACAGGATTCCTGGGCACAAGATCAGATCAGTGACAGAGGAAAAGTAGCAAGGCACATGTAGAATCGTGTCTCTGTGTATTTGTTAAACCCATTAGCATTCAAACTGGCCATACCCTGGCCATTTATTCTGCCCGTTTCATGGTCAAAATGGCTAGATTCGGCCCTTCATGCCTAGCCTACAATGTCATTCTAAAAATAAACATCCACATCATCAAAATCCTGAAGCTATGAGAATGAATAAGCAATCACAATCAAATGATAAGAGGTTAATGGCTTAGACGAGGAAAGAAAGCATCCGTGATTATTTTCAGGACCTTTGTGGCCGATTGGAAGAAGGTAACAAAGGCCAGAGACCCCTGCTTACAACAGAGTGGACTCTGCTAAAGGTACCCAAGTGCTAGGTGGTGGTGTTGTTAAACCAGGTAACAGATTAAATAAAGCAAAATGAATCATTCAAAGGGAGACCAAACTTTACCACCATCACCAACAAATGAAATTGGTGAGAGGTAAAAAGAAATTGCTGGATCTCTTTTTGGTCATGCTGAGAATGTCTGCAGGAAAATGCTGACGGCAGCAGCTTTTAAATCAGTGTGGTAGCTTTGGCTTAGCTATAAACACCTACACCTATTATTCATTTGGATGTTCTGAGTCACTGCTTAGTGTTACTATGACATACCAGTTGAAGGGTGGAGGCCTCCATAAATTCCATAGCAAGTTAAACAGCTACATACTTAACTCCAACTGACTTCCTGTAAGGAGGGTCATTTAAAAATACATACTGGCCTCGAAAGTTACAACAACAACAACCATCAACATTATCCTCATCATTTAACACCTGTTTTCCATGCTGGCATGGGTTGGACGGTTTGACAGGAGCTGGCAAGCTGGAGGGCTGCACCAAGCTCTAATTGTCTGTTTTGGCAGGGTTTCTATGACTGGATGCTCCTCCTGATGCCAACCATTTTACAGAGTGCACTGGGTGCTTTTTACATGGCACCAGCATAAATAAACTAAGTTGAATGCCAGAAACAAAACTGAGGCCATGAACACGTTTGCCATGCTTGTAATCAACTACCGTTTCACTGTTAGAAGTTGGTTCCTCTCTGAGATCAACAAAGTTGATGATGAAACCCGAAAGCAGATGACAATGTATCAAATGCATCGTTCAAAAGCAGACAGACTGCAGAGACCCCGTGAACAAGGAAGGCAATCAGGGGTTGATACAATCTCAACTCTCGTTGAAAATTGCAATGATGGGAGACTTTCTGCAGCAAGCAAACAACTGGATGTTAAAGCTGATTCCGAAACGCAAAGATACCAAAATACTACACTCAGTGATGAAAAGAAGGTAAAAATATACGTTTGGGATGTGCAGTTAGATGAACCAGAACAAGATGCGGCAAAACAAGAAATGTAACCAGTCAACCACTACCCCATACACGAAGGAGAAATGGGAGCAAGAACCACTGCATGGCAAATAATTGATTAGAGTCAGGGACCCTGATGTAAGACGAAACCCTTGGCTGGCATGCTCTTTGCAAAAAGGTGACAGAGCAGCTCAGTCCATACATTGGTCAATAAGCTACACATACACAGGAGTGGCTGTGTGGTAAGTAGCTTGCTTACCAACCACATGGTTCCGGGTTCAGTCCCACTGCGTGGCATCTTGGGCAAGTGTCTTCTGCAATAGCCCCGAACTGACCAATACCTTGTGAGTGGATTTGGTAGATGGAAACTGAAAGAAGCCTGTCGTATGTATATATATATATATATATTGTGTGTGGGTGGGTTTGTGTGTCTCGTTTGTCCCCCTAGCATTGCTTGACAACCGATGCTGGTGTGTTTATGTCCCCGTTACTTAGCGGTTCGGCAAAAGAGACCGACAGAATAAATACTAGGCTTACAAAGAGAATAAGTCCCGGGGTCGAGCTGCTCGATTAAAGGCCGTGCTCCAGCATGGGCGCAGTCCAAATGACTGAAACAAGTAAAAGAGTAAAAGAGATACAACCTCCTTCACAAAGACAATTGGTTGGTAACACAAACCAGGAGAATGAATAATACATTTCCTCTGAATCAATCATTTAATTAATATATTCATTTTCACCAATAAATTCATCATTTAACATCTGTTGTCCATGCTGGCATGGGTTGGTTGGACGGTTTGGCCAGATCTTTGAAGTTTCTACCTGATAACCTTTGCTGGATGGCTGTAAAGTTGGGTTCCTTGTTGCATTATATATTCTGTGTCATCTCTTGTGAAAGGTAGGAAAGTCCAGTTTGCTGGACATTGTTGTAGAGCTGAAAAAGAGGTAATTTCTACTCTTCTCCTCTGGAAGCCATCTACTCGCAATACCAGAGGGCGCACACTCTCCTACCCTGATGTAATCTCCAGGGATACAGGCATCCAGCAACAGGACCTCCGTAATGCCATGATGGACCGTGAAGTCTGGCGTAGCATGGTAAATTCCATTGTCTCGACCACGGTCGAACAATGATCATGATGATATATTCTTTAGCAAGTTGTTTTTCTGGGAGCTATGTGAAATTGTAAGTAGGCTTGCTGTATGTATGGGGAGTGAATGAATTGTTAGGCGGTTGGGGTAGAAGATGAGCCTGACACTTCTAAAATGGACACCACCCCTATGTACAAAGTTATTTCCACACTTGACTCAACAATTATACAATTCCTGCTTCAAACCTGACAAAATCACTCAGCAATATCTTCCTATCAATCGACACCCTACAAATATACTTTCTTCCTATCCACTTCCTACATCCAGTGAAGGCTAGCAGGTGGAAACTTCAAAGTCACTGTCAGCATTCTTCTTTTAAAAGTTTAATAAACATATATTACGGAGATGTACTTGCATAGCAAGTGACATGATCTGAGATGGTGTACTGAAACAAGAACAATTGCAGCGTGGAAGGTGTTTATAAGCCATTTAAGAAACACAAAAACCCTTAGATTCACTTCAACATTTAAATTTAATTTGCGTCAAAATATTTCCATCATTTTCAATCTGTGACCTGTTCCCTGACGCAGCATGAAATTTTGTCTGTGAACAGCTGCAGTTTCAAAGCGAAAAAAACATTTTGACAAATTAAATTTAAATGTTGAAGTGAATCTAACAGTTTTTGTGTATTTTTTAAATGGCTTATAAACACCTTCTACACTGCAATAAACATATACTTTATTAAAAAGTTTAATGCTGAATTGTTTTTATATATAACTTAACATAAAAATAAACATGAAGATATATACTTTAATTTGTATGTATGTGTGACTGTATGTGTCTCCTGGTCTTGATGTGATATTTGTAAATGAGTATCACTATCATATAAACAGTAGCATTCATTTCCAATCTACTGCAAAAACATGTCTGGCCATGGAAAAAAATATTTCCTTGCTTGGAAACGGGTGAGAGTTGGCAACAGGAAGAGCATCCAGCTGTAAAAAATCTGCCCCAATAAATGCTGTCTGACTCCTGCAAGCATGGAAAAGCAGACATTGAAAAGATGATGATGACTTCTTGACCATATTTTCAATCCAGGCAACAAGATGCAAAAATTAAAGCTGAAAATCCACCCCATTGACTTTGCCACTATAGGAGAAATGTCTACAAAGGCAACTAACATGGATTCTATCCGCCCCCCCCCCACACACACACACACTAAAATGCAAGAAAATAAAATAAAACTAAAAAAAAATATTCTCATATTTGTGTAACTAAAGAAGTCGGGAGATATTTGGTAGACATGTATCTTCCTTGCCAGAATGTGCAATGGCTCTGACAACCATTTCAACACAGCAAGACATCTTATATAAGTTTGCATTTCCATAGGTGTTCTCTTCATTTTACAAATAGATGAGATAATAGTTGAATAAACATGTTAAAGCAGAGCATGTCTCTTAGACTAATATAACGGAGAATCAGGCAGGTATAATTCCATGTTGCACTACAATAATATTTTTACTATTCTCGAAGAATGCGATTCAAAATTCAACGTAATAATGATGCACATGTTCTTCATAGAGGAGGAGACTCACTTTTAAGATGAAAAATGTATAAATGAGAAAAGCCATTGAGGTTTACTTCAGCCTTCCTCTTCGTCTCTCCCACCTGTTAAGTTTTAAAGAGATAATAGTTGAACTGTTGCCAAAACTGAAAATAAATAGTGATTTTTTTTACATTAAGTAAATTGAGTTAGGGTGGGGGGGGGGGGGAAGCAGGTGGAAGGGAAAGGTAGATGTTTTCTGCTATTAGCTTCTATCATCATAAGCAACAACCTTTGAGGTGACAGAGCGTGTTTGAGGTGGTGGGCGTGGTAGGCAGCGAGGAACTGAAAGATATGATATGGCATCAGAAATGAAAAATGATCCCAGCAGTGACTTATCTCCTACTTGTTTCTACACCTACACACACACACACACATATGTATCGCATAACCCCACTCCTGCTAAAAAGCACATATACACACAGTGATAACTATGTATCTATCTTACATTACATACACACACACACAAACACACACACACACACACACACACACACACACGCACAAACACACACACACAATCTATATGTTCAGATTGATGGGGTAGATGGATGGATGGATGGACGGATAGATATGAATGTGTGTATGTGTGCTTGCGTGTGTCTGTGTGTTTGTCGTATAGTCCTTCCGTGTTAGAGGTTTTTAGTTACTTTCAATGGAAATTAATTTGCTGCTGAGAAAATAGCAGAAGTGAAACAGTTTATTTGGGTCACTCATTGTTGTGAGAGGCATTCCAAAGGTATTATAAATAAACCACACAGATATTTAATGGTGGAGAAATATGGTTGCTTCATAATACGACATGACTGATTACATGCATACACACATCTGCATACATTCATTCATACATAGACATACACACATATACATAGATACACACATATACATACATACATACATACACACACATACATGGAGTAAAATAAATTCATTAATTTTAAAAGAGTATTTGCTAGTAATGTGAGTGTATGTGTTTATATATGTATCATCATCATCATCGTTTAATGTCTGCTTTCCATGCTAGCATGGGTTGGACTGTTCAACTGGGGTCTGGGAAGCCAGGGGCAGCACCAGGCTCCAGTCTGATCTGGCAGTGTTTCTACGGCTGGATGCCCTTCCTTATGCCAACCACTCCACGAGTGTAGTGGGTGCTTTTTACGTGCCACCTGCACTGGTGCCAGGGGGGGTCTGGCATCGGCCACGATCGGTTGGTGCTTTTAACATGCCACCAGCACGGAAGCCAGCCAAGGCGGCGCTGGCATCGGCCACGTTCGGATGGTGCTTTTTATGTGCCACTGGCACAGAAGCCAGTCGAGGCGGCGCTGGCATCAGCCACGTTCAGATGGTGCTTTTTATGTGCCACCGGCACAGGTATCACAACTACTATTTCCATTGATATTTGTTTCGTTGTTCATGTACATGCACTTGACTCAACAGGTCTCCTCAAGCACAGCGAGATGTTCTGGGACCCAAGGTATTTTGAATGGGCAGGGGCTATGCGGAACTGGTGCCGGAAGCATCCCGGGTCTTTGCAGTCACAGCACATCTCCAGAGATCTTGGTCCTTCGACATTGCCTCAGTGAGGCCCAACGCTCTGAGGTCATGCTTGACTACCTCATCCCATGTCTTCCTGGGTCTACTTCTCCCCCTGATTCCTTCAACTGTTTGGGAGCGGAACTTCTTCACACATCTCTCCTCATCCATCTGCAGTACATGACCATACCATCGCAGGCGTCGCTCTTGCACACCACATCTGATGCTTCTTATGTCCAGCATTTCTCTCAGGGTGCTTACACTCTGTTGTGCATTCACACTGACATTACACATCCAGCGGATCATGCTAGCTTCATTTCTTTCAAGTCTGCAGTCACGGCCCATGTTTCACTACCGTGAAGCATGGCAGTTCGCACACATGCATCATACAATCTACCTTTCACTCTGAGTGAGAGACCCTTTGTCGCCAGTAGGGGTAGGAGCTTTCTAAACTTTGCCCAGGCTATTCGTATTCTAGTGTTGACACTCTTGGAGCATCCACCTCCACTACTAACTTGGTCACCCAGGTAGCGGAAACTATCATCTACTTCTAGTTTCTCCTCCTGGAGTGTGATGGAATCTGTTTTCTGAGTATTTGTGGTGTCTATAGTCCCTGTGCATCTGCCGCACATGAAAGCTATCTTATCAGTTAATTTCCCTTTAATGTTGCTGCACCTCTTATGCGTCCATAGCTTACACTGGGTGCATCTTATGGAGTTTCTACCTACATCTTTCCTACAGATCGAGCAGGGCCACCTGCCCGATGGGGTGTGTGCTAAGTTCGCCTTTCTGCTTACTATAACTTTGGTCTTTGCTACATTTACTCTAAGGCCCTTTGATTCTAACCCTTGTTTCCACACCTGAAATTTCTTTTCTAGTTCCGGTAGTTATTCTGCTATGAGAGCCAGGTCATCAGCATAGAGGAGCTCCCAGGGGCAACCTGTTTTGAATTCTTCTGTTATTGCCTGGAGGACTATGATGAATAAAAGGGGGCTGAGCCTTGGTGTACACCTACTTCTATCCGGAATTCTTCACTATATTCGTTGCCAATCCTAACCTTGCTGACAGCCTCTCTGTATAGGGCCTATACAGCGCTTATTAGCCATTCGTCAATCTCCAGTTTCCGCATCGACCACCAGATAAGGGATCGGGGGACCCTGTCAAAGGCTTTCTCCAAGTCCACGAAAGCTATGTAGAGGGGTTTATCTTTAGCTAGGTACTTCTCCTGCAGTTGTCGGACCAAGAATATAACATCAGTGGTGCTTCTACCCGGCACAAAACTGAACTGCATCTCATCTAAGCAAATTCTCTCCCTAATGAGATGGGTTATGACCCTCTCTGTGACCTTCATCACCTGATCCAACAGTTTAATACCCCTGTAGTTATTTCTATCTAGAGCATCACCCTTACCCTTGTAGCAGTTGACTATGGTGCTGCTACACCAGTCATTGGGTATGACTCCATTATGAACTACCTGGTTTACAATACGGGTGACTAGGCCATAGCCCACATAACCAGCTGTTTTAAGCATTTCAGCAGTGATACCTGATGGGCCGGGGGCTTTACCTGGTTTCATACCCTTAAAGTCCCCGGCCCATATCACCACCATCATGATTTAACGTCTGTTTTCCATGCTGGCATGGGTTGGATGGTTTGAGAGGAGCTGGTAAAGCCAGGGATTGCACCAGGTTCCATTGTCTGATCTGGTTTGGTTTCCACAGCCGGATGCCCTTCCTAATGCCCAGACACTTTACAGGCTTATACTGGGTGCTTTTTATGTACAACCAGCACCGGCATCAATTCTGCAGTGGTGTTTTCTAGAGAATAGCAAGAAATCTCAGTCCTTTGCAATCTCCTTTCTAACGCTCAGTCTCAGAAGACATCAGCCTTCAATGCTTTGTCTCATGTCTTCCTAGGGCTCCCTCTTCCGCAAGTTCCATCCACTTTAAGTGATCAACACTTCTGTATGCAACTGTCTACGTCCATAAGCATCACATGACCAAACCTGAGCAGCATCTAATTCTTATGGCCAACTTTTCTCTCAATACATTAGCACTTAGTCACACATGCACACTAACACTGCACATCCAGAGGAGCATAGTAGCATCATTCCTCTCTAGTCTTCAATTATCTTCTGCATTCAGGGCCCATGTCTCACAACCATGGAGCATTATTGTTTGTATACATGCATCATACAATCTTCCTTTCACTCGAAGAGACATTTAGTTGCCAACAGAGATAAAAAAAAAAAAACTTCCTGGATTTTCTCCATCCTATTCTTATTCTAGCAATTAGACTTTCCATGCATTCCACCTCCACCTCCCACCTGATTAGGTCCCCTAGATTGCAGAAATTATTCACGACCTCTGAAGAGCTTCCAAGGCATTTGAGAAAATTGATTTCCTGAGTATCTGTAGTTTTACAGCTGTGTGCATCTTCCACACACAAACATTACCTTCTCCATGTCAATGAAAGCCAGGTACAGAGGTTTATCTTTGGCTAGGCATTTCAACTGCAGCTGTCTTACCAGAAATATAGCATCAGTGGTGCTTTTCCCTGGCACGAACCCAAACTGCATCTCTTCTAAACTGACTCTCTTCCTAATTAGTTGGGCTATGACCCTCTCCATGACCTTCATTATCTGATCCAACAACTTGATACCTCTGTAATTATTTGTATCTAGAGCATCACCGTTACCTTTGTAGCAGTTGACTATTATGCTACTACACCAGTCATTGGGTATAACTCCTTCATGTATCACCTAGTTAACTATATGGCTGACTAGGCTATAGCCGACACTGCCAGATATTTTGAGCATCTCTGCAGTGATTCCTGATGGGCCTGGGGCTTTCCCTGTTTTCATGCTTGTAATTGCCTTATCTACCAAGGAACTGTCAATTCGGATAGCTGGTCCCTCTGCTGGGTCGACATTCGGCTGACTCTCTTTACCCCATTCATTTTCCTCATTCAGCAACCTTTCATAGTGGCATCTCCAAACCTCTCTTTGCAGCCTCATCTAGTGCAAGTGAACATTCATCCATGCGGACACATTTCTCTCCTACATCACGATTCTCTTTCAGACACTGTCTTGCAACACGAAACACCTCAAGTCTTTGATCCTCACGGTGCAGAACATTGGCAAATTTTTTCTTATCTGCTTCCCCTCTGGCTAAATAAACCTGTCTCCTAGCTTCCCTTCTGGCAGTCTGATACAATTCCCTGCTACCACCATTCTTCCAGTCCTTCCAAGCCTGTCTCTTTTGTCTAATAGCCCTGTCTACAATATTGTTCCACCACCACGTTATTCTAGGTTGAGAGGGGACTTTGCACCAGCCACAGATCTGGTCAGTGGCTCCCAGCAGGTTGTCCCTGTAGAAACCTCCAGTTGTCTTCCACATCATGTGATGCTATATCCCTATTTCGTCAAAGGCTTCGAGTAATGTCTCTAAATTTCTGTCCATTTGCAGGATCTTTAAGCTTCCAGATCCTTCTCCTCCATGCTGGTTGTCTTCTGGGCATCCATTTAGCCCTGATCCTGAAGTCGCTCCTACAAGTCTATGTTGTGAGGTACATTCTTCACCTGAGAAGGTTTTAGCATTTACAAGAAGCCATCTTCCCCTTTTTCTGGTGAGGATACATTATTATTCCAATAATAATATTGTATCACACCCTGTATATATATATATATATATATATATATATGTGCCAGCGCCACCTCGACTGGCTTCTGTGCCGGTGGCACATAAAAAGCACCATCCGAACGTGGCTGATGCCAGCGCTGCCTTGGCTGGCTTCCGTGCCGGTGGCACGTTAAAAACACCAACCGATCGTGGCTGATGCCAGACTCCCCTGGCACCTGTGCAGGTGGCACATAAAAAGCACCCACTACACTCGTGGAGTGGTTGGCGTTAGCAAGGGCATCCAGCTGTAGAAACACTGCCAGATCAGACCTGGCTTCCCAGACCCCGGTCGAACCGTCCAACCATTGCTAGCGCGGAAAACGGACATTAAACGATGATGATGATATATATATATAGGTAGTTGAAATTTACAGAAAAGTAAAAGATGAAGACAGGTGTATTAGTTTGACACTCGGGAAAGTGAGAAATTCTTTTACGTTTTGAGCCTATGCTCTTCAATGGAAAGAAACACGAGGAAATAAACAGAGAGAGAGTAAATATATATGTATGTGAGTGTGTGTTTCCCTCCCCCCAACATCGCTTGACAGCTGATGCTGGTGTGTTTACTTCCCCATAACTTAGTGGTTTGGCAAAAGAGACCGTACTAGGCTTATAAAGAATAAATCCTGGGGTTGATTTGCTCGACTAAAGGCGGTGCTCCAGCATGGCCACAGTCAAATGACTGAAACAAGTAAAAAAATAAAAGAATAGCTGATTTTGAAAGCATTGGCAACCTTCATTTAGTGAATGAATGGTAGTGATGGTTGGGGTGACAGTCCACCCATGACTGCAACCTGTGATAGTGTGGCTATGAGTGAAGCAGCTTTGTAGGAAGAACAGTTATAAGCCATAGAGTTGTGCTTCAGATGTGGACGGCTAAGCATAAATGGACAGTTGCACTCACGCACTTGGGTGTCAGAGTTAGGCCAAGGGTGATGTCCATGAGTTCACAGGTGAAGTTAACACAGGACTGACAAAGCTCTTGTTAATCAAATGGCTTGAAGTTCTATAGAGTCCAGAAGGTGGGGGTACCAATGCAGGCTAATGCTTTTGTTGGTACCACAACCTTCTGGACTGATTGAGATCCTTTTACTTGTTTCAGTCATTTGACTGTAGCCATGCTGGAACACCGCCTTTAGTCGAGCATATCGACCCTAGGACTTATTCTTTGTAAGCCTAGTACTTATTCTATTGGTCTCTTTTGCTGAACCACTAAGCTACAGGGATGTAAACACACCAATATCGTATGATGGTGTGATGGATAATTGAAACAAAACAAGGATCAAATGATCGAATAAGTGCAAGGATGGTGATGGTTTGGCATGAAAAAAAACAGCTAGTCTACACTGTGAGGTGGTTGGCATTAGGAAGGGCTTCAAGCTATAGAAACCATGCCAAAACAGACATTGGAGCAGGATGCAGTTCTTAGACACATTGGATACTCTCAAACTGTCCAACCCACGCCAGCATAGACATTAAGTGGATATTAAATGATGACGATGATTGTGTATATATTGCATGGATATTGCATGTATGTACTGTATGGATATCGTGTGTAGCATGAATGGCAAAGAAGGTCTATAAGGGGTGAAAGAGTTTTGCACCTTCAAGTGGAACCGAATGTGTGGTTTATAATACCGTTGTTTGTTTAATCCCAGGTCAATTCTAATTGAGAAAGATCTACAATCACTAGCATTCCAACCTTGACCATCCTGTTTTTCCTTTGTGCAAGCAATCTAAGACTCAACCATCCAACATGTCCATTCTTAAAGATGGTAGTGTATGATTTGAGGGAGATTTGGCTGCTATTTCAAGCGGGTTGATTAACACTATGGTTAGTCTTTCATAAGTGTATTTGCAATTTACATGCTAGTATGGTACAATGTGGGGGTCCAGGCTGGATTGGAGCTCCCTTCCATTAGCAGAGGAACCTCTGTGTGATCATAAGGAATACATTGGATAATGTTAGCGTTGCAGCTGTTCTTACCACTATTTAATCTCCCCCCACTTTCCCTTCCCTTCCGTATTCCTCCTTTCTTCCCTCAATCCCTCCTCTTCTTTTAACTCTTCCGTGGTCAAAACAATTTTGCTTGCCTAAGGTTTCATAATTATTAATTAATTTAAAAATCGTTTATTTCCTGTGCCAACATTTGTTTTCTGCTCATAATGGATAACGAGGCCACTATATTACTATTTTGTTTTTTTAGAAGATAAATAAATCCACCCCAAAGTGATTTCTTCCACACAACCTGATATCTGATTACATTATTCTATTTGAAGACTCTTCTTATCCCCTGAAATCTGCAATCGGATATCAGCTTTCAGCTAAAAAAACTTGTTGCTATGCTCTCACTTCTTGTTTATCTCAAATTACACTCAAAATTATCTTACACACCCTAATTACAATATTTTCTTATTTTTGTGTTAGTGATTTTACAGAGATGTATAGACAAAGTAGGGGGGAATATGCCTTCTATGTAGACAAAGTAGGGGGGAAACATGCCCTCTGTGTAGACACTGTAAGGAGGAACATGCCCTCTGTGTAGACACTGTAGGGGGATACACCCTCTGTGCAGGCAAGATAGGCAGGGATATGCCTTAGAAGTAGGCAAGGTAGAAATTGCTTCCCTCTACAAAATCTATAAACATTAATAAATTGATATAAAAAAAAAACAAACCTGGTGATTTCCAATTCATTATAAAAACAATGCTAATCTTATACAAGAAGTCAGGAACAAATGACTATTTTGATAATTAATAACGACAGAAGCGGAATGAATACCAAAAGGTAATATTTATCTTCCATTTAAAATTGGATGCTGCATAAGAACACAAAATACTGCATGTTTTACCATGAGACAACCACTCATGTGGACTTGTGGTACATGTAAGCACTCATGTTTCTATCATTAAGGGGTGTTAACTGTCTGCTACGGCCACTGGAACTGCCAGATCACATTATTTCACTCATCCTTGGGTTGGTCAATGACAGACGTCCAGTGAAGACATCACATAATCTGGCAGTTCCGGTATTCATAGCAAATGGTTATCACCCATCAATGATGTGAACGAGAGTGCTTATATGCACCTCAAGTCCATACAAGAGGTTCTCTCAGAGTAAATAGCACAGTATTCTAAATTCTAATGCCCCATCCTTGTTGAGTGAGAGATATTTTGATGTTAGATTGATAAAATATTTCCTCACTTTCAAAATCAATGTTCATATTATATTTGATGTAAAACTATTAAACACACATTTTGTTTGTTTCTATCTAAAAATGATCGTGTGTGCGTGTATGTATGAGTGTGTGTGTCTGTAAGTATGTATATGTATGAATATTTTATCCAACAATTGGCAACATTTTACCAGACTTTAATATTCCACATTGGTCTATGCAATAGTAATGATGTATGTATATATATATCGTGTGAGTATGTATGTATATATATATATCGTGTGAGTATGTATGTCTATAAAGTGTATGTGCGTGTGACATATATCAATACCAGTGTGTTTATTCATCCTCTTCTGTATGTTTATAGTGTTTACTTTCGTTTACAACTTACATTTTATATTCCACCAGATGTATATATGTGCATATGCATTCGTGTGTGTGTGTGTGTGTGTGTGATCATCATCCTCATCCTCTAACATCCGTGTTCAGTGCTGTCATGGAGTGGATGGTTTGAGAGGATCTGGCAACCCACTTCTTTTCCTGCCACCAGCACCACTGAGATTGCCAAGTTACTTGTGAGACAGAAAAGAAGAGGAAAGAGACACCCCCCCACCTCCGTGTCTAAATAGGGGGAGTCTTAAGAAGGGCAGGGTGGCCTTATGCTGTGTGTTGAGTGGCTGAAATATGATAGAGGGACAAGCACAGGTGTCTTGCTGGAGAGGTGATACATTGACTGCCAGACATTATCATCATCATCATCATCATCGTTTAGCATCCGCTTTCCATGCTAGCATGGGTTGGATGGTTCAACTGGGGTCTGTGAAGCCAGAAGGCTGCTTCGGGCCCAGTCTGATCTGGCAGTGTTTCTACGGCTGGATGCCCTTCCTAACGCCAACCACTCCGTGAGTGTAGTGGGTGCTTTTTACTGGAGAATATATAAGGGAGAATAATAACAATTGGGAAGATGAAGATAAAGAAGAAAGAGGGTAGTGATGGGGTGCCAGGGCAAACTCTCAAGTTAGATGAGTATAAGATGAACAGGGGTGGATATTCCGGGTGTGCTAGGTCTGTGCTGCACACCCTTCGAAAATGGCAAATTCATTATGAATAATAATCTTACTCATTAATTCAATCACAAATCTTAATGGAAAATTTTTGTTATACCCTTGCTTGAAATTTGGTGGCATTGGGTGTGGCAACACACCCAGGACAACAACCACATGGTCAGTGGACTCAGGGGTGGGGGGGGGATAAATTTATAATCCACATATATAACATACATGGTGATGGTGCCACATAAGGAAAGAAAAAAAAAAAACAAGTGCACTCTGTGAGGTGGTTGCTGTTAGGAAGGATATCCAGTTGTACCTTACCAGCTCCTGTTGACCCATCCAACCCATGCCAGCATGGAAAACAGATATTAAATGATGATGATGAGGAAGAGGAGTATACAATAAACACATTGTATCATAATTTTTTTGACATTTTATTAATAATCAGGGTGGGCTGCTGCCTACCTAGAGTATTCACACCTAGCACAACCTGTTCTCTACATCCTATAAGTATTTGTCATATAAAGGAATGGCTGTATTTCAAAAACAATTGGGTTTTAATCAATCTTCAATTATTTGCCATTTTCTCCTTTCTAATTACTGACTGACATTCAAATTAACTATTTGTAGGGAATACTGGATCTTGTTATGGCCGTAGTATTTCTGGGATTTGAACATAGATCTTCAAATTGGCAGTTTGCTTTTGTCAACTACTCCTTAACACACACACACACACACACACACACACACACACACACATTGTGTAGTTAAGAAGTTTGACATCATGGAGGAGACCAAAGTAGTAAATACCTCACGTTGTTATATCTGTAGGTAAGCGCCCTGAGAGAAATGTTGGACATAAGAAGCATCGGATGTGACGTGCAAGAGAGATGTTTGCGTTGGTATGCTCATGAACTATGGATGGATGAGGAGAGCTGTGTGAAGAAGTGCCACTCCCAAACAGTGGAAGGAATCCTTGGTAGAGGGAGACCCAGGAAGACATGGGATGAGGTGGTGAAGCATGACCTTTAAATGTTGGACCTCACGGAAGCAATGACGAAAGACCGAGACCTCTGGAGATATACTGAGACTGAGAAAACCCGCAAATAAAGTGAGTTCACAGCTGTAACCCACACCAGTGTCGCATAACCAGCCCACTCAAAAGTACCTTGGATCATAGGGCAACATGCCATGCTTGAGGAGACCTATTGAGTCAAGTATATCAAAATCAAATCACATTCAAATGGAAATTGTAGTTGTGATCAATGTGCTGGTGGCACGTAAAAAGCACCATCCGATTGTGGTTAATGCCAACCCTCTCTGACCCCTATGCCAGTGGCACGTAAAAAAGCACCCATTACACACTTGGAGAGGTTGGCATTAAGAAGGGCATCCAGCTGTAGAAACACTGCTAGATCATACTGGA
Organism: Octopus sinensis; assembly: GCF_006345805.1. Taxonomy (NCBI): domain Eukaryota; kingdom Metazoa; phylum Mollusca; class Cephalopoda; order Octopoda; family Octopodidae; genus Octopus; species Octopus sinensis. Next base: position 3,512,276 of record NC_043002.1, read on the forward strand.
GCTCGGTGCAGCCTCTTGGCTTCCCAGACCCCCAGTCAAACCGTCCAACCCATGCCAGCATGGAAAACAGACGTTAAACGAGGATGATGAGAATGATGATTCCATTGATTTGAACAAAGATCCACAAATTGACAGTTTGGTTCAGTCTAACACCAGACTGACTGATTCCAACAGATGTGTGTGTATGTGTGTGTGTCTGTACGTCTTCACCTTTCAGACCCAATCAACTGAAGCAACATCCCATTCATCTCTCTAGAGGCACTGATGCCAACAGATGGATCGACATTGTTACCTTCACATGGTGTCAGGTGCAATGGCACTGTGTGGCACCTTGGGCAAGTGTCTTCTACTATGGCCTTGGGCCAGCCAAAGTGTTGTGAATGGAATTAGAAGATGGGGTTCTCCTGAAAGATCTCTGGAGTAATGTTACTCAGCAGGGTGTGTTGCTCAGAGATTAAGCGGGTCGCTCCTGGCGACCACCTCTCCACATTGAAAGGTCACAGCTGCAGAACTATGGACATGTTATTAGAATGTTGCAGAAAGGAAACACAAGAGAGATTTTTTGAGCCAAGCCAACTCGTGGGAGATCTAGGGGCAGGAAATGGTTGAAGAATATCCAGAATCTCAGTTGGCCATGCAAGGAAATCCAGCTGGAAAGAGATGCTTGCTTTTGATATGGAGGGGGAGTCGTACCCCATAACCCCTTCAAAGAGTAGAGAAGATGGATGGGAGTGTGTGTTTGTGTGTGTATGTGTGTGCATATGTGTTTGTGTGTGTATGCATTTGTGTGTTTATGTGTGTGTGTGAGTGTATTTGTGTATGTGTATGTTTGTGTCTGTGTGTGTGTATGTGTGTATGTGTGTGTGTGTCTATTTGTGTCTGCTTCCCTTGACAATTCATGATAGTGGTTGTGAATTAGTGTTATTGTCCTAGAAGCAGTGTTGTTCCTTTCAAATGTTCTGCAGAAACATGTCAGGCAAAGTCAGGAACTATTTACTTTGCTTGGTGCTTGGAAACAAGTGAGGTTTGGCAACAACAATGGTATCTGGCCATAGAAAATCTATCAGTCTCCATCCAACCCATGCAAGCATGGAAAAGCAGACGTCAAAATGATGATGATGATTGTACACACACACATCATCATTTCACACATACATTCATGCACGCACACACACACATCTTTTGTGTATTTTTTGATGTAAATATTTTTGATGTTGAAATCAAAGCAACCTCTTATCGTCTGTAAAATTTATAATGGTTGCTATCGTTTGTCACAGCTACATTAGTTTATCGACCAATAAAGAATGTAAATATATCCATTGTTAAATATTAACTTGCAGTTTTGTGTCTTCTGATAAGACTTTACAATTCTATTTATTGGTAACTCTGATATGATTCCATCACACATTCTTCTGATATCACAGTTTCATTCAATTTTCCAATTTTTCAAAGTATTTTTAACAAATACCATTTTTCCTTTTATTAGCCAAACTTTTTATTTTGGCAATATTTGCTTTCACTTTTCACTACAAAACAGCAAACATTGATTACTATTATTTGCAAGAACAGCCATCTTGGAGGGGATCAAGGTAGTAAATACCTCATGTTGTTATATCCGTAGGCAGTCCATTGGTTTGAACACAGATCCACAAAGTGACAGTTTGGTTCAGTCTAACACCAGGCTGGCTGATGGCAACAGATGTGTGTGTGTGTGTACGTCTTCACCTTTCAGACCCAATCAACTGATGCAACAGCCCATTCATCTCTCTAGAGGCACCGATGCCAACAGATGGAGGTGACACCATTACCTTCACATGTCTTCTGCACTCAAAGCCTTCATTCATCTAAACACCATTCAATTTCAAGTGTGGACTCCTGGTATGTAAGATGCAACAGCAGTGGTAGTGTTCATGCTAGTAGTAGTAGGGGAGAGGTGATGATGGTGGTAGAAGGATAGGGAGAAGAATCAGTGCCTAAGTGAGCTTTATAGGTGGCAACGAGTGAATCAACCAATGAGGTGGACAGCTTCTTTCGAATGTGGCACAGCATGTTTGAATGTGTGGGCTGTAATATGGCCATAAACAGTGTGAGCAGTAAAAGCACACATATATATATATATATATTATATATATATATATATATCAGCTCTGTTCCCTTGCTGACTCTTTCTCTCTCTATTCTTTTATGTGTTTCAGCCAAAGTTCATGTAAAATTTCCACTCAAAAGTTTTCAGAATTGCTGATATACCCAGGGGAAAAAGGTTTTCAATTCAGTTGTATTTAGCATAATTTCACTTATTAGATTTTATTAAATTTTCATTAAATAAAAATAATTTCTGTTTAACAGGTATCACATTAAAAGCTATTAAATTACATCATCATCGTCATTTAGCATCCATTTTCCATGCTGGCATGGGCTGGACAGTCTGACAGGAGACGGCCAGGCCAGAAGCTGCACCAAGTTCCATTGTGTGTTTTGGCATGGTCCCTACAGCTGGATATCCTTCCTAATGCCAACCACTTTACAGAGTGTATTGGATGCTTTTTATGTAGCACGTAAAAATATTTACTCTTTACTCTTTCTGTTTTACTTGTTTCAGTCATTTGACTGCGGCCATGCTGGAGCACTGCCTTTAATCGAGCAACTCGAACCCGGGACTTATTCTTTTGTAAGTCCAGTACTTATTCTATTGGTCTCTTTTGCCGAACCGCTAAGTAACGGGGACATAAACACACCAGCATCGGTTGTCAAGCAATGCTAGGGGGACAAACACAGACACACACAAACACATATATATATATACATATATACGACGGGCTTCTTTCAGTTTCTGTCTACCAAATCCACTCACAAGGCATTGGTTGGCCCGGGGCTATAGCAGGAGACACTTGCCCAAGGTGCCACTCAGTGGGACTGAACTCGGAACCATGTGGTTGGTAAACAAACTACTTACCACACAGCCACTCCAAGTGATGTTTCATAAAACTAAACCTAACAATAACTCTTGTATTACTAACTACTTGTGATTTCAACCCTATTCTCTTCTCAATGTATCTAGTTTGGCATTATCCTTACCACCCTGCTCTCCCTCTCCCAGTCAAGGTGACCCTGGGGAAACAGTAATGAAAGCTGTCCTTTCTACTTCTGAGGACAACTGTGAAAAAAAAACTTTGTTTTAACACAAATTTGGCTTCTGTGTCATGTTTGACATTTTGGTTTCTTATTAAAGTGAATTACTTAGATTAATATTAACAGACTAAAAATAGAAATAAATTAAGCACAATGATTACTAATTAAATTAATGACACAGAGAGGCTATTAGTCATCATTATCATCAGCATCCTCATCATTTGGTCATGGATTGAGTACCCCCCCACCACCACCTCCACCCAATTTAGCATGACCGACACTGAACTGCCCAACAACGTAAAGATTAGAACTTAAAACTTCAGAATCACAGCAAAATTTCATTTATATATATATATATATATACATATATATATATACATATATATATATACATATATATATATATACATATATATATATAAAGACCAGAATATAACAGAATGAAAAATTTTTTAAATTAGGTTTTTTTACTTTGAAAAACTAAAACAAGTTTAAATTGTAACATTTCAGAGTGTTTACTCTTGTCTACCTGTAGCTGTTACAAATAGGGATGAGATGTCCTGAGGCGACTTCTTTTCCATCTAGAGATGAATCTAGGAGATTCATCTCTCAAATATTAAATCTAGAATTAAGCATCAGACTTATGAATTACCATTGCTTGTAGAGGAAACATTTAGCATCTAATATCAAATGGTGGTGCCCCAACATGGCCACACTTCTAGTAAGGCCAAGAATAAAACAACAGAATCTTACCTCAGTAGATTCTGAGGTGTGTGTAACCCTTTAGCATTTGATTCAGTCATATCCGGCCCAAATATTCTGCCTGTTTTATGTCCAAAATGGCCAGATCTGGCCTCTCACACCTACCTTACAATGTCATTGTAAAAATGCCAGTGCCACCTGACTGGCTCCCGTGCCGGTGGCATGTAAAAAGCATCATTCAAGCGTGGTTGATGCCAGTGTCACCGGACTGGTTCCCATGCCAGTGGCACGTAAAATGCCACTGGTGGAATTTGAACTCAGAATGTAGACGAAATACCTATTTCTTTACTACCCACAAGGGGCTAAACACAGAGGGGACAGACAAATGGATTAAGTCGATTACATCGACCCCAGTATGTAACTGGTACTTAATTTATCGACCCTGAAAGGATGAGAGGCAAAGTCGACCTCGGCGGAATTTGAACTCAGAACGTAACAGCAGACGAAATACGGCTACGCATTTCGCCCGGCGTGCTAACATTTCTACCAGCTCGCCGCCTTTAGATGAAATACCATTAAGCATTTTGCCAAGCATGGTAATATTTCTGCCACCTTTAATAATAATAATAATCCTTTCCACTAAAGGTGCAAGGCCTGAAACTTTGGGAGAGGGAACTTGTTGATTACATCAACTGATATTTAATTCATTGACCCCAGAAAGAAATGTAAAGTCAACCACAGCAGAATTTGAACTCAGAACATAGAGATAGACAAACTGCTGCTTGGCAATTTGCCCAGCATGCAAACAATTCTGCCATCTCACCACCTTTAATAGTATCAATAACACTAACAAAATTAACAGGTAGAATATAAGTGAATATGATAAACTTTGGGGCTACATAATACTTTATTGCCGTAATAAGATTACTGTGTAATTTTATATTCTACAAGTCTTTTTTTTTCTTTTAATCACAGGTTTTCATAAAATCCTGTAAAAAAAAAAACTAAACATTATTTGTGTGTAAAACACATTGATAAACAAAGGAAGTAATGAAAATGTTTATTCTGATATTGTAAGAGAAAATAGCTGTTATGTTGTTGGTTGTAAAAGAGTTAAGTTCTTCCTGAAAACAAATTTCAGTGTAACAGCTCTGGAATCATATAATTAGTTCCTACACATTTGATAGCATGCCATCTATCGGTTTAGCCTGAAGTGCCAAGATTGTTTTCATTTCACCAGATGCTTCTTCTATAACATCTATTGGTTGGAGAGTTACTTCTCAGAAACTCTAGAAGAGAGAGAGAGAGAGGAAAAAAGAAAAACAAAAAAAAAGAAGAAAAAGAAACTGAATTTAAAAACGTGAAGATTACTCTCCTAAGTAATTAACTTTTGAAAAAGTTTCCCCAAGTAAGCCTGCCCAGGGATTGAGTTGTGTGCAACTTCTTTTACTTTCAAAGCACTTTACAGCTGATGAATTAAGGTAAGCTGTTATTGTTGTTGCTGTTGTGTGTTTCTTTTTTTTTTATATATATTTTTTATTATGAAGTAACTGTCTACATTTGATATTTTCAAGACAAGATAGAAATGTATTTAGCAAAGACCTGTTGTCATGTGTGTTAACTGGAAGAATAGTTTGAACAGATTATTGAAGTAAAAAACAAACTTCAACATTTAAAGATAACAAGCCTTATGTTTATTATTATTATTATTTAGACAGCTGTAACCATTCTCTTAAAAATTTATTCTAAATAGTTGGGAATTATTCTGAATTCAGTACATTGGTGACAGTTCTGTAGCAGAGAACAACTTGTGTCTTCAATAAATTGTAAATCTATCCTATCAGAATATCTTCTGCCGTGTTTTATTGCCCGTCTTATCTGTTCCAATAGACACACACAATACTTAACACTTAACCCTCATACAATATTTCTTGTTGAACAATGTGAGGTAGAGATTTATTTACTCTTCAGCATATGTGTATACACACACACACACACACACACACACGTTTTTTATTTATGACGATATGATGGCAGTTTTATGGTCGCTTCTATTGTATATTGTGGCCTGTTTCTGATCTACATGGCAGCACTGCAAGCTTTACTGAACTGGCATAATAAGGATTTGCTTACAGAATGGGTAGTCATTGACTGACATTATAATAAACCATGAGGTGGCAAGCTAGCAGAGTCGTTAGCACACTGGGCAAAACACTTAGGGACAATTCATCTGTCTTGACATTCTGAGTTCAAATTCTTCTGAGGCTGATTTTGGTTGACTTTGCCTATCATCCTTTGGGGGAAGGGGGGGTCAATAGAATACATACCAGTCATGTACTGAGGGTGATGTAATTGTCTAGCTCTCTCCTCCAAAATTGCTGGCTTTGTGTCTTTAGTAGAAAGGGTATTATAATAAATAGTTTGATAAAGAGTTTATCATATATATTTGATGATGATGATGGTTTTTACCTATGATGAGGAGGAGGAAAAAGTTCTTGTCACAACTAAGTAATTTGTAACATTGAAAATATCCATTTTGATTGGTATCAGGTAGGGAAAGAAATAAGAGCCACAAAAATAGAGAACGATGGTTTTTAATACTTTTAAATATAATTCTTCAGAGTCACTCCTCCATTTAAATGACTTTGAGACAAACTTCCTGTGTGGCTTGCTATCTCTTTTCACCTTCAGTCTTTTAAGTTTTTGCATTGCCATTGATCTGTTGGAACACACAACCTTTGTTTTTGCTAATTTTGAAAATAATGAAGAATTTGGTAAAATAACATTGTCATTATTAATTTGGTGTTTTGGATATAAATTAGCATGGAATTTTTGTGGAAGGTTTTAATTTAAATTACCATAAAATGGGAAGTTTGTGTCATAGAAGTAGGAATAGTCTTGGGTGGATTTGGTACCAAAATGGGTAATTGAGGGATTTCGTGAGAAACAGTTGGCCAAGATATAAATCAAATAGATGCTATTAAAAGAATATTTTTAGAAATATTTTTAATTAAAAATATTACTTTAGTTTTAGTTAATGACAAATCATTTTATCTCTAAGATGGATGGAATAATTAAGCTAAATGGTTATGTTGTCTTCTAGAAGGTTCTGAACATGTTATTTGGATGAAATAATATTTAAGACCTGCAAAAGTCCCTTAATATCTTTGGGGGATAACTAATATTAACCCTTTCGTTACCAACCCGGCTGAAACTGGCCTCTGGCTCTGAGTACAAATGTCTTATTTTCATAAGTTTTGAATTAAAATCTTCCACCATACCTTAGTCATAGTTTATGTTCCTAACACTAGCTTAATGATAACAAAGTTATTTTACTAAAGTATTTGTTATATTTAAAGTAATTGAAAGAAACACAGATCATCTCAAAATAAATATGGTAATGAAAGGGTTAAAGGTACAGAGACATTTTCATAACAGGTGATGGGAAATCAGAGAGAGGAAGGGTTGAAAGAGAGAGAGAGAGAGTATTAACAAGAAATGACTAGAAGGATGAACAGTGATGGAAATAAATGAGGGTGTATGAAAATATTTGAGAGAATCCATATTTTGTATCAATGCCATAAAAATTGGTGATCTCTGCTTTTGGAAACAGTAAGATCCCACAGTGAAATTCTACAAGTTCCACACAGTGATACAAGGAACATCTTTTCCCACATTGCTGTATATTCTTTCCAATCTGTTTTTGTATTAATTAAAATCTTTAAAAGAGACTGTTTACAGTGTACAATTTCATTGACAAGAATATAACTACTTGAATTTTCCTCATATATAATTTTCCTCACACACACACATATATATATATATAATATTCTTATTGTATTCTTATATCAAAATTTTATACATCCACATGAAGATGCAATGGATCAAATAGAACTGATGTTTTGTTATGTATCCAGGTAACAATCTTCAAATAAATGAAATAAGATGTTATATTTCATTCTCATTTATCTTTTAGCTTTCCCCAAAAGCCATAACAAGCCTTTCCCCAAAAAACAAATTTCATTCTGAAATTATAACAAGTCAAATGTCTTTTGCTGTTATGTTGTATATCCCAGTCAAGTTTTCTGCTTAAAATCTTAAAAGACAAAATGTTTCTGTTTGTAGTATATAATTTTATCAGCAAGAATTATCAGCATTTGAATTATCTCTCAGTTAAGTACCAATCTTTATCACATCCTTATTCCAAATCTTATTATAAGTACAAAAGAAACATATAGAATCTTTATCTCTTTGTATAAATTTTTTTTTTCTGTTGAAATATTCCTTCAGATTTTTGCTTCTTCAGAGATAAAAAGACTTTCAAACAATTCCTGGACTGAACACGAAAAATAACTAAATCTTAGTTGAGATAGGATAAAACTACTCACTTTTAAACAAACAGATTCACAAAGAATTTTACCAATCTTCACTACAAATTTCATAATAATAAAACTATCCATTCATAAATAAATAGATTCATAGAGAATTTTACCAATCTTTACTGCAAATTCCACAACAATAAAACTATTTTTAAGGAAACAAATTTATAAAGAATTTTACCAATCTTCACTACAAATTCCATAATAATAAAACTATCTATTTTTAAAGAAACAGATTCACAGAGAATTTTACCAATCCTCTCTACAAATTCCATAACTGATCCCACCTTGTCTCCTTTGGTAGTTTTTCCCTCCCAGTTTGTTTTATTAAACCAAGAACAAAATGGAATCTCTGTTTGTTTGTCTGTCTATCTTTCTTTCTCTTTGTTTTTGCTTAGAATAATATACAAAATGTTTGTGTTCTTTCTTCTTTAGCTTTCCATTTTAAGAATCAAAATCTCCATTGTCATGTTATTTTCTTTTTTCCCTTTCTGTTCTCTCTTCCCTTCTTCCCCACTCCTTCACCTCTTTCACAATCTTCTTCTCCTCCTCCTCCTTTTTCTTTCACCTTCATAAAATATCTGACTTCATTAGCCATAGACTCATTATCTATCACAAGATATTCAATCTTCCTTCCTAACATGGGCCAGATGTGTAAATTAAATGATAATTAAAAATTAGAGGAAGCTACTTCATTAAGAGGACATAATTAATATGTTTTATGAATTAAAAAGAATACCACAGAGACACAGAGGTGTAGAGCAAGGGTTCTCGTTGCCCAGGAATAAACATAATACTATCTGCTGCAAAGTCCCCACCCTAATCAACAGGCATGATAAGCCAGAGGAAATTTCACACCTCCTCCCTCACCTGTAATGGAGCAGGGGGGGGATGCACACTCACACCCACACTTTCTTGCTATGCCTCTGCAGAGATAGAAATGGAAAAAATATATATATATAGCACCAATAAAAATATTTAAAGACTATTTATTCCTTCTAACTTGAAATTATAAGAGTGTTGGTGTGGAAGGAGAGGAAGTTGCTTTACATAGAACAGAAGAAGATACTCAGTTTGGAGTGGTTCACTTTTAGTTATTTGAGAAGAGGAAATTCATGAAATATATTCAAAGAATCTTAGTAATAAACTCCACAAATCCAATCGCATATAAACACTGATTTTCTCTGCAGTTTTTCTAACGATGATCTGTCTTACCAGATGTTGTTTTAAGACTTAACCTTAACTCCCACCTTCTTTTGGAAACCAGTGGGGACATATTGATTTTTTTTTCAATTAAGACCATTCTAACATTGTTTAAACCTGCCAAAGGTGATGGTCCTATCCTTCACAATACCTAGGTCTCTCAGAGTACACAGCCCACAATTATATATAATATGTGTATATATACCATCAACAGAGTGCCCCAGCATGGTCACAGTCCACTGACTGAAACTTGTAAAAAAACTTTTTTAAAAAACCTTCAAATTCTTTAATCATTTCAATCTCATCTTGAAAGATTTGCTGACAATCTCTTCTTGTACTGCATCCAGTGAAGTTTTTTTCTATTGTACATTTTTATAAAACAGGGTCTATTCATACATCCAGTAGGGGTCATGCTCAGGCTATTTTCATCTATCTGGCTTGAAACATTCCTATATTTCTGCCATTCCTCATGTACAAATATTTTGAAAAGTTTCTTTACAGAATGACCTAAAGACAGTATTTATGAAACAAGTCATTGTCATCATCATTATCAGCATCATTTAACATCCATTTTTCCATGCTGGCATGGATTGGATGGCAAACCAGAGAGCTATACCAAGCTCCTTCCACTTGTCTGTTGAAATGGTTTTTTACAGCTGGATGCCATTCCTAATACCACTACTTTTGTTGTTCTATAATTCTGTAACTTCCTGCTCGTTATTTCTGCAAAAACAGATATAAATACATCAATTTGTGACAGGGTCATCTTCTTCCAAAATGCTCCCAGTTGTTTGGCTCATAACTTTATGACCCAACAGTCATTCCATCTTAATTCCTCCTTATTCAAGTGACTGCAACCAAGATGTATCCCACAATGCCACACAAGGAACTGCTTATCTTTTATTAGCTTTGGTAGACCCTCAATTTCATGCTGTGTGTCTCTGCCAATAACATTAGTGGAATTCTGCTTATCATCTCCTCTTTGCTAAGCCACTTCTATCTCTCCCTTCCACAATGATATTTACCTATTTCTTTACTACCCACAAGGGGCTAAACACAGAGAGGACAAACAAGGACAGACAAACGGATTAAGTCGATTATATTGACCCCAGTGCGTAACTGGTACTTATTTAATTGACCCCAAAAGGATGAAAGGCAAAGTCGACCTCGGTGGAAATTGAACTCAGAACGTAGCGGCAGACGAAATATCGCTAAGCATTTCGCCCGGCGTGCTAACGATTCTGCCAGCTCGCCGCCTTCCACTGATATTTACCATGAACCAAATCTCCACCCTTGTTTATCACTCATTACATTCACCTCTAGCCCCATCCTTAACTATATGTTGTTCTCTCTGCCCAGATACTTATGAAATTAGCCATCCTTTTCTTCCCCCCTGATCCACACCCTATACTCTCCCTTATACTCACCTTTGGGTATCTTAAGAGTAAGCTCTGGCATCCTATCACCATCTTCCTTATCTTCTTTCCAGCTACCCTCATCCATCCTCACATAAGGCAAGGTAGCAATGTATCTCCTCTAAAGCAACACACCTGTACTTGTCCCTGTTTCGAACTTTAATCTTCGACACCTGACACGAAGCTCTCTCTCCCTCTCTCGTATTCACCCGTAATCAGTTAAGGGAGTAGGGTTCATTTTCTTTCATTTGTTTTACTTTGTCTTGCATGTGACTTGGCAACCTCACTAGTGCTGGTGTCACAAAAAAAAAAAAGCACCCAGTAGCCACTGTAAAGAAGTTAGCAGTAGAAATCAAGCCATAGCTGACACTGGGGCCTGACACAGCTCTGCAGCTTGTTGGTTCCTGTCAAACTGTCTAACTCATGCCAGCATGAAAAATGGATGTTAAATGATGATGATGACAATGATAACATCAGATATGACTTGTTGCTCAGCATGATAGCTGTGGCCAGCACAGCCTACCCGGCATTGATCAGTAATCATACTTCATGTCTTTTAAAGAATCTGCAGCACCATGAAGTTTTCTCTTGAAAATGATTTATCTGTAGACTTTGGTAATGTTTCTTGCTTGAAGACTTAATATCTTTGTACATAGAGCAATGTTAAATATTGTATCTTCCATGTCTTCAATTGTTCTTCTGATTTATACCATTAGGCAATGCCATTTCAAACAATGTATTTAGTGGATGGCAAAAAATTTCTGCTTTCCTTCTTGTTTGTACCATTCTCCTGAGGGCCCCACCCCCATGCTTTGATACAGCTCTATTATTATTATTATTTTGCTTAGCACATTCTATCATCTGCAACATATAATAGACTGCTGCTTCCATTTAGAACTCATTAAGGATACTCATTAATGGAAATTTAACCCTTTAGCATTTAATCTGGCCCCCATATCCATCCCAAATATTCTCCCTGTTCTATGTTCAAACTGGTCAGATCCAGCCTCTCACACCTACCCTACAATCTCATTCTAAAAGTAACAATTGCATCACTGAAATCTCAAAGCTATGAGATAATCCATGATTAATTGGAAACAACATGAATAAATAAACATTGCATTTGACAGAATAATCTGAAAGCTCAGGGGTTAAAATAGTTACATAGACTTCACAAGTGAACATAACAAAATGGAGCAGAGTGAGATGTGTGGTTAATTTAATATTACCATTGACCAATGAGAAAAAACTTGTTTGCGAATGAGCCCCACATATACACAATCTCTCTCTCTCTCTCTGCCTCTCCACCCTTCTTGCTATGTCTCTTTTTCTCTCTTTCCTTTTCTAACTGGGGTATCTTCATATCTCTTCTACAGCAAAACACCCATTATTCTTTTTAACTCATCAACCGGCACCCTTCTCAATACTACTCTCCCACCCAGTCAAGGGGCTTTTGTTTTGCAGTCGGTTTGCTAACTTCACTGGTCCTGGTACCACATAAAAAGCACCCACTGCTCTCTGTGAAGTAGTTGGTTTCAGGGAGGGCATCCAACAATAGAAATCAGGCCAAAGCAGACAACGGAGATTTACAGTCCTCTGGTTTTCCACCTCCTGTCAGACCCTCCAATCCATGCCAGCAGGGGAAATGAACAGCAAATGAGGAAAATGATGATGATGATAATGATATATATATATATGTATATACAAATGTTATACTTGTGTGTGTGTGTGTGTGTGTGTGTGTGTGTGTGTGCACAGGCATGTGCGTGCACAGGCATGTGTGTGTGATGGTGTGAGTCCTACCATGACATCTGGCAGAAGTACAGAAACTATTGGTACTTTGACTGTGTCAATCTGTATACTTTATCTCTGGGTTCTGTTGAACCTAGTGACCATCACCATCAACAACCATTCCAGTTAGTAAGCTCCTCAACAATAACCCTAATACTTGTTAATATAACATAGTCCGAATTATTGATTAACTAGAAAAGAGATGTGATGACATCTCTGTTGATGATGCAGGCACAGTAACCAACTGGTTGAAATAGCGATGACAGAGCTTGTCTACTGGCACCAGTTCTTCTGAATATATCAGAGGCTGTCGCACCTGTTGATTAGTCTCAGGGATGATGATGAAGACTTATCTGTTGGTGCCAGTGTATTTGATGATAGACAATTGTTTACAAAAACAAATTGCCAATTTATAAATCTATGTTCAATTTACAAGAGTACTAAGAATATTATAACATTAGGGTATTCTGTAAAAAAAAATAATAAAAGTATTATCCTTGTTGTTGTTGCAAGAAAGATAATTAACATCCAATTATTCCCATAGATTACTATTCTCAACACTTGGCAGCCTCATATCACATAATGTCTGTAATGACACCATAAACAATTAGGACATTGCATATATATATATATATACATAGTTTTTAAATTTTGTTAAAGATTTTGCAAAAGATACCAAACTGGTTTCAACAATATTTTGTTTTTCAGTGACAAATTAAAAAAAAGCTTTGGAGAGATTGAAGGTACAAGGAAAAATATGGAAAAACATGCTTAAAAGATCAAATGTTCATACAAATTCAATATTCAAAAACTTTCACAGAGATTATTATGTAGACATATTGTATTCTCTTTATTCAAAATCTATGAAGTTGTACTGCAAGCATATTGCTAAGAAAGAAGACACCATAAATTCATATCCATCATTAGAAAGGCTCATGATCACTTTACATATACAAGTTTATATTTTCAGATCTAGCTAACCCACGTCAACACTTAAAATGTATTACTAAACAAATGTAAATGATGTTCTTATATTGAATTATTGTTTTTCAAAACTGTTATGTGTATCTAGTAATGTTTTTAATATTGTATCATTTACAGATCTAGACCATATTGGAGTGATTGAAGAAGGTGATATTATTGGTAAAAAGTGAGAATATCTATATATTTATTTGGTTTTATTTTTCAGTTTAATCCCCTTCCCACCCCAACCCAAACTCCTATAGCATTCTTAGAATGACTTTCTTTTCCAAATGTAGATACTCGCATATTGTCAAATCAGATAGTCTTTAAAGTCTAGGAGAAATGGTACCCATAGCCAACCAGGCAGACTGATCTAACCTCAGCAATAATATTACACTGTGACTACAAGCAAGATTTGAACTTAGCATCACATGGTCAGTAAGCCAGCACCTTAACCTTACAGCTATGGCTTATTAGTTACCATTTCTCTTGGACAACCAGATTTGTGAGCAGTTTCTTCTTGAGACAGTAAGGGAGCTTCTATACAATTGCTTAACCTGTTAAAAATTGCTGAAAACTTCCCTCAAATCATACCTTACAATCTTTGAAAAGAAAGGACACATTGGATCAATTATATGTGAAAAAATAGAAATAGAATGATTGTAGTTAACATATCTTTGATTATAGGTCTATCTGATCAGATCTGGGGCCTCCTGTATTAAAAATAATTATTATCATTGGATTGGCAGAATTGTTACAGCATTGTATAAAGGGCCAAATAAGTTTGACCCTGAAAAATATTAACCTTGCTTGGGAACAAATAAGGCATGGCCACAGGAAGGGCTTCTGGGCATAGAAAATCTGTCTCAACTAATTCCACCAACCTATGCAAGCATGGAACAGTGGGTGTTAGATTATGATGTTGATGATGATGATGATGATATAGTAAAAATTTTTGAAAACTGAGAAAATAATCAACTCTATGTGAATTACATCAACTTGAAATTCAATACCATCCAACCATCTTTGATTTTCTATCCTTATTCTTTCTTTATCCTTCTTCTTGTACCACATTCTCCACCATTCGTTCTCCCTTTCCAGCTGAGGTAGCCATGGATCTCCCTACAAAACACCTATTCTTGTCTTTCTATCATACTTTAGCCCCTCAAACACCTGACATAAAGCTACTTCTCTCAATACTATGTCCCCCACCCACATCATTCAGTAGAGTGGGGCTTGTCTGGAGAACTCACAAATACTATTACCATGAAAAAAGTATCCTTCGTACACTCTGTAAAGTGGTTGGCATTTGGAAGAGCATCCAACCCTAGAAACCATGCCAAAGCTGGCACTGGAGCTCAGTGCAACCCCCCAGTTCACTGGGGCCTATGAAACTGTCCAACCCATTGCAATGTGGAAGACGACATTAAATGATAATGAAGATAGCCAGTCTTGCGGTCCATCACTACACTGTCTACCATGAGATGACTAACACAACCATGCTAGGATACATGATGGCTACAACTACAACGAGGGAGAATGTATGTCTGACAGCCATCACAAATACTGTCAATACCTGTTCCCTGTGAGAGCAGAAGGGCCTAGAATAAGTCTAAATGAATTTCAAACAGATAAATACTAACTCCCAGCCCACTCCTTAGCAAAATTCTCCCCTTCCTCCAAATTCTTTATTAATTAGAAGACAAAACAGAGTTTGTATCCATGGAATTCTTCTTTTCCCACCATTGTTTTGGACAAGTTTTAATAATTTAAAACATCTGAATTCTATATTTTTTTTAAATAATAATTTGTTCTGTTTTCAATCTTGATGGTACATTCTTCAACCCACCACCACTATCAACCCCATCCCTACCAATAGAAATACACATATTATCAGAAACACAATACCACTTTCATTCCACCTAGCTTGACACACTCCTTTCATTCACATTTTGGAGCAACCAACTACTGCTCCTATTCCAGCAAAAGACATGCCACCCATGTCATCACCCATGTTCAGATCAATCATTGACTTAAATTTATGTTTCTTATATGGTGGTGGTGGTAGTCGGGGGTGATGATGATATGTCAAGTGTTCAATAATAATTGACAAAACCAAACTGGTAATTTGTAGATCTACCTTCAAGTTACTGGGGTGCCATGAATGTGAAGATGGAAGACACTTGAAATACAGACAAAACAGTACATACCATCTTTAATTCAGAGATAAATAATGGTGAAAGAAAAAAAAGAAGAGTTCCTAGTGGCAAAAGAAAGGGCATTTAACTGTAGTGACCATGCCAAAGCAGACATTGGAGCTCAATGTAGACCTCTGGCTTATCAGATCCTGTCAAAGCAGCTAAACCATGCTGGCATAGGAGACAGATGTTAAAAGATAATGAACACGATTAGCTCAATTACACTGCAATGTCTATGTAATTCAAGTACGGTCCATAAATAAAGCCAGATATAATTTTCTTGAAATGGATTTACAATTTGCAGAGATAATGTGATTATTATTATAATGATGTGGGAGACCGACAGATTCTGATCCAAGAATAGAAGAAAGAAGACAGTTTCTTTCAGTTTAATGCTATCATATGTCAACAGAATGGGAGTAAGATACAGTGAAGGAATGAAATAATTATGACAACAACGACTAAGTTATTAAATATCAATTAATACAGATTAATTAATAAGTAATCTTAATTACAGCATAGTTACAAATTCTTTCATACTCTTCCTACAATGACTGTGTCATGTTATAGTTTAACCCTTCATCAGCCTTGGCTGAGTAGACCTATGATCAAAGCTGTTCCAACCATGATCTTCCCATTTTTTCATATATCTAGGACTGCATTGTTCAGTGCATCCCTTTTGTTTCTTTTGTTTTCAAGATGATCAGTGTGATTTGAGGGATATTTGGCTGCTACATCTAACAAGTCAACCAAGTCTAGAAACATTATTAATGGTCTTGCAGAGTGTTCAGTCTCCAACTTGAGTAATCTCTGTACCCCTGTGCTCATGGCATGTATACACACACACGTGTTGTATATACATATAGTGACAATAGAATTTAGATAAATTATGAAGCTCATTGCAATTGTGTTGAGAAAAATAAACCTGTTAGAAATATATTGATATGTTCCTTAGAAAAATTCTCCTCTATATATTATAGTTTAGGCAAAAAAGGATTTCTATTAAAGCAGGCCAACATTCACAATTTGTAGATATGTCTAAATATTTAAAAGGTAATTAGCATTGATGCACTAAACAGCTTAAACGGTTTCTTTATCTCAGATTCTTCTCAATATTACAAAATTATTGTTGGTTATACAACTTTGTAGATGATATACTTTTGTAGCTGGTATAATTTCGTAGTTTATATAATTATTGCAGATAAAATAATTTTATAAAATAACTGTGAAGATAATGTAATTATTATCATTATCATAGATAATATTTTACAATTTTAGTGTGTAACTAAAAGATGCTCCGCATTTGTTTCAAATAGTTAGTGAAGCTATTTTTGACTTGGTTTGTTTTGATTCCTCAATCTCTTTCGCTTATCAATTCCTCATAAACCAAAGATAAACTCCTAGTGCCATAACTTTTCTTTGAATCCCAGTTAAAGCCATTTCCCTTCACATCTATGGATGCCAAAATATCTTACCACTTCTTGCTTTAAAATGTAATGTCTTATGAAATCAATTCATTGCAGACACTTTCTACTGGAATCTATCTAATTGCAAAATAAGTTGAAAACAAGTGCCACTCCTATTTCACAGTTCAATGATTCAGTTGGATGAGCACAGAACTGTAAAAACAATTGGTTGCAACAATTCATGCATAAAGTTAATAAAATCTATTCTATAGAAGTTAGTGTGAAAATATGGAACATCTTATTATTTTTACTATTATTGTTTGCATTATTGTTGCAGTTTCATATGAGTTGTTCCGAATCTCCCTCAGAGACCTCAAATAAAAGCAAGTTGGACATTTTACAGTGAATGTTATTAAAGATTATTAATCATATATTATATGGGAAGGAGACCAGAATCTGAGAACTAAAATTCTATTAAATTTGTAATGTTTCAGTTTTGAAAGAGTTTTAAGAAGAATCAGGCATTTTCAAGTCGACATTGTCTTCTTTAGAATGTGGACAGTACCTATGAGAACAATGTTTTTGCAGTTCTGATGCCATGGGGGTTTCCTGGTACATGGCTGTAGTGTTTAGTAATGCCATTTTGATATTGTCTCCCAAGCTCCGATGATCACAGGTACAATTGTTGTTCTTAGATGCCACATTTTTAAAACCTCTATTTTAAGGTCCTTGTATTTACTTAGCTTTGCAAATGTTTTTACAGAAGTTTTGCAGTCTGCTGGGGTTGACGTACCTATGAGCAGATATATTTTGTTCAGGTGACTTTTTACCACCACAATACCAGGTCTGTTGGCCTGTCAATTTGGATACTAAAATTCCAAACAATAGTAATATCTTTATTTTCTACTACTCGGACAGGCTTATATGCCCACCACTTCTTATATGGGAGTCCAGACTTATGCATATGATCCAGTGCAAGTACTGGCCAAGTCTGTAATCGCAATTAATATATTCATTTGAGGCAAGCATGAAGCACCCAGAGATGAGATAGTTGATTGTTTCCCTGACTGCAAGACAAAAGTGGTACCAAAATCAGCACCATTTTTAAGAATGCTTGTTTGGTAGTTCCTGGTGGGCAGGCATTGACCCTGAGCTTCTGTAATGAAGCTCCCTCTCTCTCTGATTTAAGTCCAGATGCTGCCAACCACTGATGGGTCATATTTGTATCTACATCAGGATTACTGGCCATTGAAGGGTATTTTCCATGCAATGCCTTGCTTTTCCATGTATTTCACACAACACTGAGATTTCAGTTGTTCAGTTATTGTTCTTAAGGCAGAATTATTAGCACAGCAGACAAAATGCCAAGCAGCATTTCTTCCACCTTTATGTTCTGAGTTCAAATGTTGCCAAAGTCAGCTTTGTCTTTCATTCTTTCAGGGTCAAGGAAATAAGTACCAGTCGAGTGCTGGGGGTCAATGTAATTAACTAACCCTCTCCCCAGAGATTTCAGATCTTGTGCTTATAATAGAAAAGATTATTATTATTATTATTGAGTGAGAGAGCAGCACATGCCATCAAAATGACATGCATAAAATATACAAATCCCATTAGACCCATCATGACTACCCAGCTGATAAGGGTACACCTGCAACACAACCATGTATGCATGAAATGGTGATCTCATATCAAGATAAACAGCACATGACCTTGCAGGTGGGACCCAGTTAGAATTTTCTTCAGGTTGAGTAGCCCATCCCACTCAAAAGGTCCCTGAATAATGGTTGTTTAAGAATGTTGTAAGAAACACCCACGTCTCCAGAGGTAAATTATTCAAGCCCCAAAGAATCCCTCTCAACACATGGCTCTGATGCTCCCCAACTACTTCTACTCGTGATCAGAGATGCACATATTGTCAGCCACTAAGGGACATGCTCAACTGGTTATGGTCAAACAACTGACAAACAAATCTGTGGTATTGAGCAGAATATTTGCTGTAGCCCATCTTTTATACCAAAACAAAACAGTGTACATGATAACACTTCCAATCAGTTAAGATCAGAAGCCACGAGAGCCACTGCCTGGTACTGCATCAGGGCATTTATTATTATTATTATTATTATGCACTGGATTATCTAAATCATTATAGAGACAGATTAAACACTTTGATGTATTTAGTTACATCCCTCTGAGTTCAAAGTTGATTGATATCCACTTAGTTTTTCATCCTTCACTGGGTCATTAAAATAAGTTACTGGTGTTCATTTAATTCTATTGTAAATATCTGGTCATGTGCCAATGTTAAAAATCAATGTCTATATCCACATATATATGTGTGTGTGTAAGCTTGAATGCACATGCCCACACATACACACAAATATCCTCAGGAACATTCCTCGTCCTTCCTTAGCTATCATTATTAGAGATGCTGCCAACTTTCAGGGATATACGTTACAAATTCATAGAATAAACCTTTGCTCAATGAAGCTGCAGTAACTCTAACAGTACTCATAAAGTCACTGCTGGTTCTGTAGTCCTTCCTTCTACTTGTTTTTCTTGTAGCCTGCTGGCATCAAACAAGAATTTCACCAAAAAATTCTCCTCTTTTTTTCTTGCTTTCAATTCTTAGAGTCTTCTGTAATATTTTCCCAGTTGATAAGAGGTTGAACCAAGCATCATCATCATCATCTTGATTGAGTCACAGAAGCATGTCTTGGGTGCACCCTTTGGGGCAATGATTGTCAGTCATCTCAGAATACAATATTTGGATATTCTTGCATCTGACACACTTTTTTCATGTCCCGACCATCACAGAGAATGTTTTCTAATAATGGTTTTTATTCTCATGACTTTTATTCTTGCCAGTAACATAGACATCCCATTTAACATTCAAAATGAGATTCCCTTTTGTTTGTTGAAATCTCTCGTGCAGACACAGTTGATGTTGGTATACTGTTCAACTTTCACAACCACAAAGTAGTGTTGGAGGGCACTTTGGCTATTGTTTTGAGTTTCAGGATAGGATTGGAAATGGTATATTGTTACAGTAACCAAATGGTTTTAAGGGCTGCTCATAATTAGCTGGAGATGAGAAGGGAGCAGCAATTGGACCAGTTATTGCTGAAGGATAAGATGTCTTTCACTGGTTCACCAGAGACAGTAATTTCAAAGATTCATCTTTCTTCAAGTAAATATTGGGAAAGAGTCTTAATTTTTGCTAAACTGACAGTGACACACAACACTTATAATTCTGAGCTAATACATCAGAGACACGTTAGAGTTTAGCTTCAGATAATACCATCATCAACATATCAAAGCTCATATCATCATAGATTTAAAGCCTTTTGCTGTGAATTGAATGGTAATTTCAAGTTTGGAATCATGCTTGATTTTCATTAACATAGTGATACTATACATTGAAAATAGGGAAGATGTGACTATATATCTCTGTTTAACATCACTGATGATGTTCAATTCAAGAGTGAGTTCATAATGGCAACACTCTCACCCACTTTTCATGCTAGACACAACCATTTGTTAGAAATGGTCTGGGTACGTGAATCTCTTGAGTATTTCCCATAAGATGGATCTTTGGAACTGCATCTAAGGTTCCAACCAGATCATAGATGATGAAAAAGAGTGCTTTCCATTGCTTCTTTGCTTTTTATTGGAACTGTTTAACAACAAAAATCGCATCAGTTGAGCCTTGTTCTGACTTTAGCAAAGTTTATTTAGAAAGTTGTCTTTATTGAGTCAGCAAAATCCAAGACGAAATCTTGCCAGCAGATAACAGAAATATTTTTGTTTTCATATACACCATGATCGTCTTTCTTTTTAACACAGTCACAACACTGGCATATTTAAAGTTATTAAATACATGTTTTCATTCTTATATTTAGAGTACCAGGTGGTGGAAATGAACATTGAAAGATGTTCCTCATTGCTTGTACAGTTCAGCAGGAATGAAACTGGGGTCTAAGAGTTTTGTAGTCATATATCTGAAAGATAGCCAGTGTCCAGTTCCTTCTATGACAGGGGAGTTTCCACCCATGTCTGCTTACAGTGGAGAGTTCAGCTGTCACCAGAGACTGATCAATTGATTGGTGAAGTGTTCAAATTCATGTGATCATCTGTCACAGTACTGCCACCTCCAGCTCTCCTTGTTTGGACAATAGCGGATACAAATAGCTGAGGAAAAGTCACATGTGAGATATTGTATTTCATTGGCCTTGGCTTACCGCATCATTCTGAATCTACAGATTTAGAATTGAACAAGGAAGTGATGAAAGTTGGCTTTCTTGATTTGGGATCAAAGGCTGTTTTTCTAAGCAAATCTTGTAGAGTTTTGGTTGAGATGAGTTCACAGATTTCTTTCCATCAAATCTTGATGTGTGTCATTTGAGAATTATACTAATGACTGAACGGCACATACTACAGTATTTTTCAGGTGAGATCATTGAAACTCTAAGATGGAATGAAATGGGGATCAGATTCTGTTCCCAGGTTGAAATTTGTGATGAGTTTCAAGACATTTTAGTTGTTGAAAATTCAGCTTCTCTGACAATGGTTTATTGTTCTTCAGGTTACCCCTTGGTTTACTTTACAATTCCATTCTTTGACATGACAAGACAAAATAATGGTTAATGCAGCTGTCATCATTGTTCAGTAATATTGATGTCACTTCTTCAGACAATAATGTCATCAATTTGAGGCCAATGACATGACCGATGCCTCCAGATTGCATTGTAAACAGACTTCAACCTGAAGAAGGAAGTGCTAATCATTTGGTCATATTCAGCAGATAATCTGAAAAGAAGACGACTATTATAGCTGTAGTTTGCAATGCCTTGGTTTCTGGTGATGCCATTCCAGATGCTGCACTTTCCCCACCCAGGTGTTGCAGTCATCCTTGAGAAGGTTTTTGTCTGACTGTTGTAGAAATTTAATTTATCTTCATGATATGCATCAGGTGCTGCCATAGCTGTTGCATCATGGCCCTTGAGAAGACAATCCTTTCGGTGTAGGGGTGCATTAGTTTTAGATCCCTCACCAACTTAAATTTCACAGCAAAACTCACTCATCCATCATTTTTGTGCCTCTCAATCCTCTCATTCTAACATCATCTCTACTCGTTCACTAACCACTTTACAAATAGAAATTTTCATTTAACATTCTACAAGAAAGTGTATCCAAGGCCAATTTCTGTCACTTCCACCTTTATCTGCAAATCCAGTTTCAGTAATTACTGCAATATCAACATTAAACTTTGCCAGGTCATCATTCTGGTCAGGCAATGTTTTTCCTGTCTTACAGATTTCAAATGTTCCATATTCTAGCAATGAAAAAGGGTTGTTTGATTAATTGAATAATTGTTGCAACCACAAAATGGATAGCCAACTGGGTATGGTTTTCCAGTCAGGAGAGTCAGAGATAAATCTATTCCCAACATTCCTCTCTTTCTCCTTTCATATGTGTGTGTGTGTGAAAATTTTTCAATCAAAATAAAGGCAATCAGACATCCAAAGAGGACTCAATACAAGTTAATAGGGAGCAAATAGTTTTACTTTCAGTTATTTTATATATATAATGTTTTAGCAAAGAAACTCTGCTTTCACTGATTTAATAGCCCTTCAGAAACTGAATATTTTGAATCTTAAAACATAGTTCAGATAGTTCAAAATATCTTTGTAATTCAAATATTCAGAATGAATTTAATTCATAAGACTTGAAATAATTTCTCTACAAAATATGATAACAAAGAATTAGAAATAGGAAGAATAATCAAACAATGGTATTTCAAGTTAAGTGAGCACACACACATACTTATAGAGTATCATTACTATAATAAATAAAGCATGCTTTCCAAATACATAGTTTTGAGTTCACTCCCACTACACAGCACCTTGAATGAGGGTCTTCCACTATAGCCCTGGGCCAACCAAGCCTTACAAGTGGATTTGATGGACAGGAACTAAAGAAGCTTGTTGTGTGTATGTGTGTGTGAATGCGTGTCTGTTTGTCTCCACACCACTACTTGACCTATAGAGAGACTGGGTTGTGATTGTGTGTATGTAGATATGTGTATGTATATGCATGTGCTACATGCATGTATGTGAATGTGTGTATGTATAAGTTATAGATATATATGCATGCATAAGCGTATATACATACATGTAAGTAAATATATGTGTGTATGCATATGAAAATGTATGTATATGTGTCTGCAAGTTGTGACTATGTATGTGGTAGGTATAAATGTGTATATAAATGTATATACAAATAAGTCCTTCTGTATATAAATATGTGGATGCATGTACATATTAGGGCATATAGGATTTTGATGTACGATACACTTACATAAACTACTTGAGCGTTCCTATACATGTAAAGGTAGGTTTGCCAATGTATCGCTCATAGTTTGAATGTACTTATGCATTTTTCTACTTGCAATACATCAAGGGTCACAGTAGCAGTGCAATCTAGATATGCCATTAAAGAACATCTACATATACATGCTTCATTGGTTAAGAAATACCTCCAAATGTCACAACTGTGAAGTGGAATACCATCTTTACCATTGACAGGAATATTGGTAACTTAAGAATCAAGGAGGCTATTGTCATTAAATTACATAAACCAGACGTCAACAACAGAATTTAATTGCACGAACTAGATTTTCTACCTACCTTGCCTCACTCTTCTTAATATTTTTCTCACATCCATTTACCAATCACATCAAATTTTACCCCCCCCCCCACAACCACCACCACCCAGCAGCTTTGTATAACTTACTCTATTTGAACAAAAAAATTCTCAGGGGGTGCAAGCATGGCTGTGTGGTAAGAAGCTTGCTTCCCAACCACGCAGTTCAGGGTTCAGTCTGTGTGATACCTTGAGCAAGTGTCTTCTACTACAGCCTCAAGCTAACCAAAGCTTTGTGAGTGGATCTAACTGATGGAAACTGAAAGAATCATAAGTATTGTGGTTGATTCAGATGTGATTTAGAAAGATGAGCTGGATCTACCACCTACAACTCAATAATACATCCTTATTATTTCTTCTCTTCAAGATATTCCATCATTGCTGATTTAATATTTCCTCTCTTATTATTAATATTATTGGTTCATTCCATGGAAAGTTCTTGACCCAACTATAGTTAATGACAGAGAAAGAATAAAAAGACAATTGCTAATTTTCTTTAAAGTTCAGCTAAGAATTTAGTGACCTTTCCCACCCCAACTTTACATATCTGCACTTTCTATACTGTGTCACTTACCAGTTAGTTTTGGTACACCACATTACTTGCTGCTACTGATACTACCCACCTCAACCAAACAACTACTATTACAATTGGTGCACAAACTAATTCAAGCAATACTTTCCATCACAACACACCAGAACATCCTGCTGATAACTATACACTTCTCCAAAGTCTTAGATTATTTTCTTCTGTTTGAAAAGGGGAATTTTTCTCCAAAATATTAAAAGTACATTAAACAACCTCTGTAAGGTAATACAATATCTTTTCTCATTTTCTTTTCATTCATTGACATCACTTTATATATTTTGCTTCACTCCTCATCTGCATTGCTCACAGATTTTTTTAGCAAACATTCATCTTGTTTATACATACTGCAAAGCTGCAAGCAAATTACATGAATCCTATATATTCCATTATAACCTATTATTGATTTCATTAAGTATCTATTATCATTCAGCAATCCATTTATTTATTTAACAATATATTCATTATGCTAATAAGTACACACACACACATATATATATATATATATGTATGTTCTGGCTATGTGTGTATGATCACTTAAAACGAAATGTTATTTGATTATTCCTTCAACCTGTAATTCTTTGATGACATGTTTCATGGAGAAATTATTCTAATTGTTATGAATCAAAGAAATTATTCTCAATTGAAATATCTTATCAACATTCACAGATATATATGTGTGGGTGTGTGTGTGTGTGTGTGTGTGTGTGGTGTGTGTGTGTGTGTGTGTGTGTGTGTGTGCATATGTGTATGTGTGCATGTGTATGGTATGCATGTATGGTATACACGCATGTATGAGAATGAGTAGGAGAAA
This sequence comes from Octopus sinensis, assembly GCF_006345805.1. Lineage (NCBI taxonomy): Eukaryota > Metazoa > Mollusca > Cephalopoda > Octopoda > Octopodidae > Octopus > Octopus sinensis. The sequence goes on from NC_043002.1 coordinate 3,537,561, forward strand.
GAGAGAATATATGTGCAATGAAGTACAGCACATGACCAATGTTTGGGCTCCATAGAAGGTACTGCTTGTTCAGACACCATTGTTGCCTCAACAAACACAAGCAGGGGGTAAATTTGCCTTTTATGTTTGTGGCATCAACAAAATAAGGATCCATCATTTGCATCTACCATATACTATGATAGAGCCACTGATACCTGTCCCAGCCCTATGAACCTGTGGCCTTGAATTAACATAATAAATCAATATTTATCACATGTAACGCAATAATTTCCTTTATTTTCTTCAATATCATATAGCTGATACATATATATCATATAGCTGATATATATATATTTTATATCAGTGATGTATATATATTTTATATCACTGACTTGTGTTTTATTTATTTTATTCCTGATAAATCAATTTACTTTCATTTCTGTAATAATAGTTTTTTAAATTCTTCAACAGAATGCCTCATTCAAAAAACTTGGTCTCAGAAATCTCTTCTTGGCAGGCACGTGTCGATGATCACAAAGAGAAACAATTAATTAATCCATTTTCATTATGGGAAGGTGCATCTCATCGAGTAAAGTTGTCAAAAACAGACGAAAACTATGGCAAACCAGTGGAAGGTACATTGACAGCAATCCGCGGCCAAGAAGCCTTGGAATCGGTCTACAATGAAATTCATGAACTGTGCATGATAATAGCTGCGATTGGAGTGCATCAACCTGATAAATCTGTTCGAGTGACATTTGGTGAATTATTTCATGCATATTTACGCATTTCTAATAAACTGGTTGGTATGTTAATACGGGCTCGTCGGCACAATCTGTTAGATTTCGAAGGGGAAATATTATACCAATGTCAAGACGAGAAAGTTGAAGTAACTTTATTTAAAGTCCCAGAACGTTAATACGTAATTATTTGATTTGGTTAATGTAGTTTAGTTAGCGCTACTTAATATAGAATTTTAGAAAATTGAAAACAAAATTAACAATATTTCTAACAAAATTTAAACTAACATTAACTGGGTTTATAAATTCTAGAAATGAATGCTTTACTTTTACAGATAATGGTTTCTGACATTTCAATGATTTTGAGTTCTTGGCTATAAATTCTTAGAAATTGGCTTCAAGACCTATCATATGTAATGCCTTGACATTTTAGATACTAAACACTAAGTAAACCATGCTTAAATACATAACATAATGCTTGGCAAACAAACAGGCCAATTAGCTATAGATTATTCATTAACAGTAAGCATTTGAAATTCTGGCCTCATCTAAAGAACACAGCATGGACAAACAAGGATAGGATTTCTATTGGAAAAAAATATGCTGCTTTGATTTTTGCTTGTATCTCTTGTTTCTATATACAGACGTGATTTGGAAAGATGAGCTGGATGTGCCACCTCCAACTCAGTAATACATCCTTATTATTTCTTCTCTTCAAGATATTCCATCATTCCAGATTTAACATTTCCTCTCTTATCATTAATATTATTGGCTCATTCCATGAAATGACAGTTCTATACCAAACTATAGTTAAGGACAAAGAAAGAAGAAGAAGACAACCGTTACCTGCTGGTAATGCAATAAATTGATTTGTTACTTAAATCTCAGGTAAGAATGAGTAAATGAGCGACAAGATAGGGAAAGAGTGAGCATGCGTGTGTGTGTGTGTGTGCGCGCGCGTGTGCGTGTGTGTGTGCGTGTGTGTGTGCATGAAAGAGAGACAGACAGACAGACAGACAGAGAGGAAGAGAGATTGATAAAAGCTACTGTGTTTTATTAGAGTTATAAATCAGTGTTATATCTATCGGTGAGCGACATATTTTAATGAATTAAGAAATATAAACAAGAAATAATCTATCAGTGCAGCCACTTGCAGTAATTTAGAACTCACTGCAACTGCTTTCTTGTTTCTCTAAACCAAAACAGAATTCTGTTTTGTCTCAATTTCTCTGTGTAGAGAACAGGCATCAGATAAATACCATACACCATTTGCCTATCTATTTTCTTGATGCTAAGGAAATCCTTTTTTTTTCTTTGGTTTGTGAAAAGATTGTTACCATACTTGTATAATGACAATTGTAAAATTCTTCAAATATTAATTATAATTAGTGTATCCCATTAAAAAAAAAAGTAATTTTAAATAATCTACCTACTTTATATTGTATCATTCAATGCAGTAATGTATTATAACAAAATCTGTATCAAAAAAATTATAAGAAAAATCAAACTCTGTCACAGAGGCCAGAAGCAATCAATAACAAAATAGATTACTACACATAAGCCGAATCTATCCGCAATTTATAATACTCTTCTACTAAACAGTATATACCCTTCTACTAAACAGTATATACCCTTCTATTATTATTGTTCACATTAACAGGAAGCCATTCACTTGCTTGGCAAACTTTTCTTTACAGATAACCTCAACGTCTCAACTCTTTGTTGAGTGAAAAAAAAAACCATTTTACTTTTATGAAGACTTTTTTCACTGCCCTCCTTTTTTGTTGGACAACAATGGCTTCTCTATGTCACAGATAAATTATGCTTCATTTCAAAATTTGAATCATAATTCTACATAATTGTTTCTTCTGTCTTATCTACTGCATCTCTTTGACAGCTTTCTCTACTAACATGTCCAAATCAGTCACTGTAGCTGATTCACTGTTGATAGCTTTCCCTATTATACGGTACATGGACACTTTCTTTTCTCTCAATGAATCAACACAGAAAATATTAAAAGATATTCTATGAATAAAGTGTAAAAAAAAACCAAAAATACAAGTTGCTTTAAAAGAGAAATATGGATGAGAATGTGTTAATGTCTTACTTTGAAAAGATATGTTGCAATGAAATGGGAAAATGTAAAAATAAAAAAACAGAATCCAAAAGAGCTGGTGGTGGTGAGTCACCAGCATAAACTATACAATGAATGAGTGAATAAGTTTGTTTGCCATGGGGAGAAGACACATCTGACATTTTGGGGAAAGATATTTCATGTGAGAGAAAAAAATATTTTCAATTGAAAAATGTTTTACTTGTTTGTTTTTCTTTTTACATAAACTCATTGTGCTTTCAATAAAAATTCTTTTATGATATTTTCTGTCAAAAATAAACCTACATCATTCTGTTATTTTGACTTCATTATTGACAACATTGGCCAAGAAAAATATTTAATTTTAAAAATAAAATCAACAGAAAATTTAGGTGAAAAAGATAAAAGTACAAAAAATTGAACATTGAAGTAACAAAAAGTTGATAGGAAACGGTTTCTATATTTAACCTGTTAATATTCCTTATGTAGTTTTGATCTATACGCACAAAATTCATTATAAAGAAGAATAAAGAAATCTGTCTGGTAGATTTTACATTAATATAAAATAGATATTCAAATACAGATACTGAAATGTTTATTTCTCATATATGTATGTTCCTACCTACCTACCTACCTACCTTTGAGTCATGCTAAGGGAAGTAACTCAAAAGAGACAGTAAGCCAGAGAACAAAAAAAAGGGGGAAATAAAAGAGATGATAATGGTAAATGGTGAGATGCCAGTGGTGACGATGTTTCTATTTGTTGTTCAAGATGGCTATGATTTGTTTGTTGGTGGTGGTCATGGTAGCGTTGGTGGTGGTGACAGCAATCATTTACATTAAGGTATATATAATAATAATAATAATAATGAACTGCTCAGTGTTGCTCAGGTGCGCACTACAACTCAGAGAAAGGAACCAAAACTGCTTTGAACAGTTTGTAGAATATGCACAGGAAGTGAACAGAGAAAAAGACTTAAAAAAAAAAAAAGAAAAAAAGCACACCCTACACTCTCAGAGTGGTTGGCGTTAGGAAGAGCATCCAGCCAAATCAGATTGGAACCTGGTGCAGCTCCTTGGCTGACCAGTTTTCAGTCAAGCCAACCCCGTGCCAGCATGGAAAGTGGGTATTAAACAATGATGATGAATGTCAGTGCCTTACTGATTGCAAAAGCCACCTCCTCCATTGAACAGAAAGGTGTAAATAAAGTGGAACCAAGGATTCAATAGGATGAGTAAGTGGGTAAGTTTGCAGGATTACGAAAGGAGTGTGGGAGATGAGGTTGGGGGAGAGGAATGGCCACAAGACTGCTGCTTATATTGTTTTTCTGTTAATTTATAAAGACATCCCATCAACAATTCTCAGCTATAAAAGATGTCTGAAGATTTGAACTTTTCAAATTTAATTTATTTCATTAACTATTGACAGTGCTCCAGCATGGCCTTGGGCTAAAATAAGCTAAAGCACTAATGCTTAATTATTAAGTAGATTGTGTTTGAAATAGTTTTCAATAGTCTTTAATTAAAAGAGATCAGCAAGTAAATAAAATAGTAAAAATATAAAAAAGAAAAATCATTAAAAGAAATACAATCACAAATTAATTGTCAAAGCTGTGGGTTTAAGAAGTTTGCTTCCCTAACATATGGTTTTTGGGTTCAATCCCACTGCATAGCATGCATTTCTAACATAACCCTGGGCCAATGAAAGCCTTGTGAATGGATTTGGTAGATGGAATCTGAAAGAAGACGTGTGTGTGTCTCTCTCTCTCTCCTTGTCTTGACATTGTGTATTGTAAATGGTTGTCCACTGTTGCACAAACAATCCTTCATTACCAATATTCTACAATGTTTGGCCAAGAGGAACCAGGTGAGGATTGGCAACTGAAAAGGCATCTGGTCATAGAAAAACTTTCTCATTAAGCTCCATCCAATCCATGCTTGCATGGCAGAGGCGGACATTAAACAATAAGATTGATGGAGATCATAATTAGGAATAAAAGAAAAACTTTTTTCCAAGTTGCCATTTGATAGTTCAGTGTATAAAGCTTAGCAATGAGACAAATAGTTACTGTGAGCTTTGGTTTAGTTATTGAAAGAATTAAATTAATAAAGAAAGAAAAGTTAAGAATTCTAAATTCGATATTCAATAAAAAAAAAAATCTAACTATGCTTGCAATAAATTGTATTGCTAAGAGAAATTGAATGGAATTCATTTTGGAAAGTCTCTTGCTGGATGCAACCCGAAGAAAGAGGACAGTTATTGATTCTGTTTGAAGAATTTGTATCACCCTAACCTTCATTTCAGCAGCATTTTTACGTGTGATACAAGAAGTTAGTGAAATCCATGTGTAGGAAGGAAACTGAAGCTGCTTCCTTTGTTCTCATATGTAACACCTTTCAATAAAGACTTGGGTACCTTGTTGGTTTAGGGTGCAGCTAGAGCAAAATAAATACAAGCTGCTGCTGTTTTCAGAAATCAAATATAATTGAATTCAATGCTGGTTGTTACTATATTTCCACAACTTTTACCTCTACTTTCTTTCTTTTTTTTTTCTGTGTGTTTAAAACAATCTATTTGTAAAAAAACTCATTGAAAATTAATTCACATACAACATAAATATTATATTTTCATAATACCATCTTATTGTCACAAGCATTTTAACCCTTTCGTTACTGGATTTATTTTGAGATGCTTTGTGTTTCTTTCAATTACTTTAAATATAAGTGCCGGTGGCACGTAAAAAGCACCCACTACACTCACGGAGTGGTTGGCGTTAGGAAGGGCATCCAGCTGTAGAAACATTGCCAGATAAGACTGGAGCCTGGTGCAGCCTTCTGGCTTCCCAGATCCCGGTCGAACCGTCCAACCCATGCTAGCATGGAGAACGGACGTTAAACAATGATGATGATGATGATAAAGAATTTAGTAAAATAACTTAGTTATCATGAAACTAGTGTTAGGAGCATAAATTGTGACTAAGGTTTGGTGGAAGATTTTAATTCAAAACATGAAAATAAGACATTTGTACTCAGAGCCAGAGCTGGTTTCAACTGGGTTGGTAATGAAAGGGTTAGACAAAAAAGCATGGACATCACACAACCCTGTTTTGTAAGAAAGTAATATGTTCTTAGGCAAGGCAGCAAGCTGACAGAACCATTAGCATGCCAGATGAAATGCTGAACGAGATTTTGTCTGCCCTTACATCTTGAGTTCAAATTCCACCAATCTTCACTTTGCCTTTCATCCTTTTGGGGTTGATAAAATAAGTACCAGTTGTGTATTGCGGTCAATTTAATTGACTTACTGCTCCTCCCTTAAAACTGCTAGCCTTGTGGCAAAATTTGAAACCAATATTATTATTGTTGTTATTATTATATGCTTCCACAATGTCGTTAGCATACCAGGCAAAATGCTCAGTGGCATTTCGTCTGTCATTATGTTCTGAGTTCAAATTCCACCAAGGTTGACTTTGCCTTTCATCCTTTCAGAGTTGATGAAATAACTAGCACTTGAACACTGGGATCAATGTATTCAACCTACCTCATCCTCCCCCAAAATTGCTGGCCTTGGGTCAAAATTTGAAATTAGTATTTCAATTGGCAATTGGTGGTAAGCTGATAGAAATGCTAGCATGCCAGGCAAAATGCTTAGTGGCATTTCATCTGTCTACATTCTGAGTTCAAATTCTGCCAAGGTCAACTTTGCCTTTCTTCCTTTCAGGGTCGATGAAATATGTACCAGTTGTGTACTGGAGTCGATGTAATCAACTTACCCCTTTCCCCAAAATTGCTGGCCTCGTGCCAATATTTGAAAGCAATATTACATTCTGAAGCACCACAACTCAGTTTGTGCTGAATCCATTCCACTTGTAGCCTTAATCTTCTTGGGAAAAGCATGAGCATTATAACCTCCCATCGGAATTAAAATACAGGGTCTTTAAACTCAGCCAGAAGAATACATTCTATCATAGAGGAAACCACAAAGCCATGTTAATTCATTGATAGCAATCCACCAAAGGCCAGCCTATTTCTTTGCTACAAAACTTTCTGTTTTAAAATCATTTAAATTAAAATTGTCCATCAAAATTTCAAACCAACATTTGTTCTAAACCCCAGCTGAATAATGAGAAAGTTATTTTACTAAATATTTCCTTATCATTTTTGAAATTAATTCAAACAAACACATTGTATTTCTACAGAAGTATAGTAAAAGGGTTCCCCACTTGCTTCCTAAATTAAGTCGCTGTGTCACCTGACTGGCACTTGTGCTGGTGGCACGTGAAAAAACATTTGAGCAAGGTCATTGCCAGTGCCACTGGACTGGCTCCTGTGCAGGTGGCACATAAAAAAAACACCACTTGAGCGTGGCCGTTGCCAGTACCGCCTGACTGGCCCCTGTACCGGTGGCATGTAAAAGCACCCACTATACTCTCGGAGTGGTTGGCATTAGGAAGGGCATCCAGCTGTAGAAAGTGCCAGATCAGATTGGAGTCTGGTGCAGCCATCTGGTTCGCCAGACCTCAGTGAAATCATCCAACCCATGCTAGCATGGAAAGCAGACGTTAAACAATGATGATGATGATAGTGAAGAATCCTAAACTTGTGTAAAAGACTTTCTGGCAACTATGAATCAAATCAGAATTTGGTCTGTAATAATGGGAGGAAGATCTATAATTGTTTCCACTCCTTCACACCTAATAATTGATCCAATTACTTTGTAGCATTTTGTGAGAAGTGACAGCATGGTTTCAAGCTGCAACTTAGTTCTTTGATATTTTAAAGCCTGGGAAGAGAGGTAGAATATCCAGCAGAAGGAATCATTTCAATTCATATACATGGTGTGTTCCGGGCTAAATCTGATGATGTTTTATGTCTCCTGTTTTTTCAGGAACAGCTTGGTGTCTTGGTGATCAGTCCACAGCATTGGAGAGCATAACAATAGAAGTTGTGATGAGAAAAACTTGAATGACTGGAAGCAATCTGAATACTGGAAAAGAGTAACCTGTATGATGATGATTTGTACTGGGTGTCAAAATGCCAACATCATGACTGCTGCTCAATTCTCTGGACACTATAAAAACACAACGTGGACAGCTTCAATGGAGACTACAAAAACATGGTCATCAGGAAGGGACACAGCAGACAATATGACTGAGCCCACACTCCAGAATTCATCCTCACATCTTTGAAAAGAACCATTGGCTCAATTCAAATAGCTATGTGAAGCTGCTGGAGATTGGGGTCAAACTTTGGAAAGCCATATGTGTGGTAGCAGGATTTAACACCTTGCCATCCCTCCAGAAAGAGTCAGAAGTGGTTTTTCAGAGAATTTCTATTACTTCACCAGCCCACCCACCCAATTTCTGGCCTCTTAATTTCCCTGATTGTAATACCCTGGATTACTATGTGTGGGGAATGGTTGAGAAAGACAACAACTGCTCTGTCTGCAGCCCCGAGACTACGCTGGTAGTCAAGCTGAAGGTGGTGTTTGAAGATCTTCCTAGGGACACGGTGAAGAATGCATGCACCAGGTTCCAGAGCCATCATGAGGCCTGGGTGGAAGCTGAGGGTGGCCACTTTGAGGAAACTTATCTCTCACCCATAATCTTGTTGATATTTTTTGACTTTTTAAAAATACTTTTATTTTTTAATGAAATATTGTTTTCTTTTCCTCTTATGCAAACTTTCAAATTTAGCCCAAACCCTCTGTTTGAAATGCTCTTCTAGCAAGAACCGGCTTGCCAACCCCTCCTTTCTTTCTTTCATTCATACTGTAATCATCATCATCATTGTTCAACCGTGGTTGAGACAATGGAATTTACCATGCTACGCCAGACTTCACGGTCCATCATAGCATTATGGGGGTCCTGTTGCTGGATGCCTGTATCCCTGGAGATTACATCAGGGTAGGAGAGTGTGCGCCCTCTGGTATCGCGAGCAGATGGCTTCCAGAGGAGAAGAGTAGAAATTACCTCTTTTTCAGCTCTACAACAATGTCCAGCAAACTGGACTCTCCTACCTTTCACAAGAGATGATACAGGTGGTAGTTTCCCATATATTTGCATTTTGGTTGGATGGCGCTTCCACGAGAGATTTTGAGCTCTCATACTGTAATACCTCGTTTCACATAAAGTGACCCCACACCCAGGTCGTGATATGAGCTGCATGGCAACTTCACTAGTGTTGGTACCACATAAAAAGCACCTGGTACACACTGTAAAGTGGTTGGCATTAGAAAGGGCACTCAGCCTTAGAAACCATAGAAACCATGCAGATACTGGAGCATAATGAAGTCCTTGCAAGCATTCTACCAAACCATCCTACCCATGCCAGCATAGAATATGGATGTTAAATAATAATGATGATGATGATGATGATGATACACCACAAATAACATTCTTGCTAGAAATATGAAGTCACTGTTTGCTTCCTTACAGACCCCAAAATTTCATACTTAGAGTTTAAACAAAGAAAAGAGAAAACATTTTCAAATTCCTATCAAAGAGAGATCACTTTTTCTATATATATATTGATTATTGATTTTGGTTTGATGGTGAGAGGAGACATTGTCTGCTGGTTTGATTTGGTGAGAACTGATTTCTCTTTCGACTGACTCTATTCATGTCTCCTCTCACCATGATGTCTAGAGTCACTGCTACACTTCATTGAACAAAAGAACACGTCGTTACAATTAATTTTCATTATGAAACGCTACAAATGTGAAAGAATTAATATGTATCTTTTCACCCTGCTACCATTTCTGGTAACACCCCACTACAATGTGACCAGTGAGTAGATGTTCTTTTTTAAGACATTGGTGGCATTGGTCAATGTAGTAGCAGCAGTAGTAGTGTGGGGACATGCACTGTAACAGAGCATCGTTGCATCTACCAATTGTTGGTGATTCCTTACTACTCCTAGTAGGTGACATCTTTGCACTACTCAGGCAACAACCCTCCAAATCATGGGTCTGTTTGGGTAGTTATTGCTGGTGAGAGTTTTTATGAGGCCAGAGTGCAAATCCTACCTCAGCCACTTTTATTTTATTTTTTTTTTTATGATACGCAAAACAAATGTTGGATGGATTCTTTTACAGGCCGGTCCTCACACAGCACTGGAGGAATGTGAAATGTAGTGCTTGGCTCAAGAACACATGTTGCCCAGTCCAGAAATGAACCCATGATCTGCCAACCGTGTGCGAAACCTTAACCACTGGGTCATTCAGCTTCAAAGTAAATATATAGATTTGCCTAAATGACTTAACCTTTTTTAAATCCTAAAATGAAATAAAGTACCCTTCAATTGTCAGGCAATATGCTGTGTTTGAGAAGACCTGTTGAGTCAAGTGAAATCATTGTTGTGGTTGATGCCTGTGCCACCTGACTGGCACCTATGCTGGTGGTGTGTAAAAGGCACCATTCAAGCATAGTTGATGCCGGTGCCACCTGACTGGCTCCCATGCCAGTGGCACTTAAAAAGCACAATTCAAGCATTCATTGCCAGTGCAGCCTGAATGGCCCCCGTACCAGTGGCACATAAAAAGCACCCACTACACTCTCAGAGTCGTTGACATTAGAAAGGGCATCCAGCTGTAGAAACCTTGCCAGAACAGATTGGAGCCTGGTGCAGCCTATCGGCTTGCCAGTCCTCAGTCAAACTGTCCAACCTATGCCAGCATGGAAAGCGGATGTTAAAAGATGATGATGAAATAAAATAAATTATTATATATCATTTCTGCATGTCAGGTGTATAGCTTTAGTATTGTTTATATTGGTTTGCTTCCATAATGCAATAACATTAAAAACATCTTGTATGCAGCGTATACTTTGGTGCAGCAATATCACCTTGCAGAAGTGCACAGCTGCAATCAGAAAGCAGTCAAGACTATTCAACAGCAAGCGTGTTATAATAAAAGCAGGCATGACAAAGAACGGGGCAGAAGATGCCGTAAAGAATTGGAAGAATGTCATATGCAGATGCATAATGCTGTGGGATGTGGGGTAAAGTGATACGTCAGTGACAAAAAAATGGTAACAAGGAAGTTGTTTAGCTGGTAAGAATTCGGTGAAAGCACAAGGTCACGAAACACAACAGAACAATAACAATATGCAACACACACACACACACACACACACACACACCTGTGTGTGTGCATACACATTTGCAAGGAAGGCAAGAAAAAGATAAAGTCAGCAAAATGGTTATGCTATACTTAAAAATAGAAGACAACCCATACTGACCAACTGACCACAATTCTGACGAAAGAATATATTTCAACTTCTCAAAAAACAGAGATAATTTTGGAAGAATTTACTAAACTATTTTCAGTTTTATTTACTTTTAAATTTTTATAACTTATCAAAAGGTCCCTGCATGAAATGACACTGGAATTTTTGTCAGTGAAAAGGGTGCAGTCACTGGTGTGTGGTTAAGAAGCACGCTTCCCAACCATGTGGTCTTGAGTTCAGTCCCACTATACAGCATATTAGGGAAGTAGCTTCTTCTATAGCCTTGGGCCAACCACAGCTTTGTGAGTGGATTTGGTAGATGGAAACTGAAAGAATCCTTTATATCATCATCATCGTTTAACGTCCGTTACTGGAGTAAGCACATAAATGTGAAACAAGGGAAAAGAGTACTCAAATACCAGAGGTAGAGTAATATGCTGTATTTAAAAGCAGCAGAAATATAACAGAAATATTTCTGCTGCTTTTAAATAAAGTATATATATATATATATATATATATGCTTATGGATACCTTTGTCTAGACATCACGTGATGGTTGTAAATGAGCATAACCATCATATAAACAATGTTGTTTGTTTCCTGTCTTCCACGAAAAACTTGTGTGGCCATGGGAAAATGTTGTCATGCCTGGAAATAGGTGAGGGTTTGCAACAGGAAGGGCATCTAGCTATAGGAAATTTGCCTCATCAAATTCTGTTTGACCCATGCAAGCATGGAAAAGTGAACATTAAAGTGGTGATGATAACGATGGTGGTGATGATGGTAATGCTAATGATGATGGATGAGAATAACTTTCTCATCAGTTGATCTGTTGACTGAAGATCAGATATTTAATGTAAGAGTGAAGTTGTGAGTTTGGGAGTGATTTCAAAAATGAATTCACCATGTTTATTAGAAGAGAAAACAGGATTTGTTTCGATTTTGTGATGTTTGAGGCAGCAGTTATTGTTGAACAAACGAAAAAGATTTTTATCAAGTCAATAAGAGAATCTGGGTGTCACAGTGTTGTTGCTTGAACTTTTAGAAATAGCAACCAAACCTCTTTCACATTTCATCATATCATCTGAAAACTGGGATGACCTACTTCTAAGTTTTAAATGCCAGAAAGCAAGACAAGGCAGTCATGGCTGAAACACCAGCCAATCAATGAACAGTCAACATTCAGAAGAAACAACACAAAGAGCAAAATCTGCTTCAGCTGTAGTAAAGTCATTGATGGATATCGTTAGAATAAGGTTTATAGACCAAAGTACTAAAAATAGATTATGTACAGGTATAGGCGCAGGAGTGGCTGTGTGGTAAATAGCTTGCTTACCAGCCATGTGTTTGAGTGTGTGTTTGTCCCCCACCACCATCACTTGACAACCGATGTTGGTGTGTTTACATCCCATGTAACTTAGCAGTTCAGCAAAAGATATCGATAGAATAAGTACTAGGCTTACAAACAATAAGTCCTGGGGCTGATTTGTTCGACTAAAGACAGTGCTCCAGCATAGCCACAGCCAAGTGACTGAAACCAATAAGAAGATATATACATTATATATATATATATATATATATATATATATGTAGGTCCCGGGTTGATTCGGGGTTAACCACAGTAAATAAGGTACTCAAACCTGCCTAAATGTATAAATGCCAATAGAATTCTTGTTAACTAGCTTCCTGAAGATTTCTCTTGAATGAAACAGTTCTAGTCCTGTAGAAGCTCCTTCTATATAATAAATATATATATATATATATATATATATATATACATATACATATATATAATAATAATAATAATAATAATAATTGTGTACAGTGCTCAGGTGCACTACAACTCATCTAAAGTGTATATAAAATCAGGTGTAGTTTCGGTGGATTTCGGAAAGCATGAGGGCCTTAAAAGATGCAGTGTCATGGCAGTCAACAACTGACGCAGGCAGTTTATTCCATGCTTCAGCAACTCTGAGCGTGAAAAAATGTTTCCGAAAGTCATGAGAGCTGTATTGTTTTCTGACTTTGTAGGCATGTCCACGTGTGTTAGACACATGGAGATCAAAAAGGTGTTCAGTGTTGTTGTTGGTGAGGTGGTTGATAACTTTGTGGGTGTTTACCAAGTCCATCGCCAGACGCCGGAGCTTCAGTGAATCCATGCCCAGGGAAACAAGGCGCTCAGAATATGGTAGGTGTCTGATGGAGGGTATGCGTTTGGTTGCACGTCTCTGGACAGATTCCAGGAGGTCAATGTTCTGTGCAAGATAGGGGTTCCAAACTGATGATGCAAATTCCAAGTGTGGTCGTACCATAGCTGTATACAGTTTTAAATAGATGGCTGGAGAGCGGCTAACAAAAGACCTGCTGAGTGATGCCAAGACACCCTCGGCCTTCCTGACAATCTTAGAGATATGCTTTGTCCAACGCAAATCACTGCTGACAGTGATGCCTAGGTCACGCTCGCAAGAGGATTTCTTGATATCAGT
>NC_043002.1:3556084-3566084 GCF_006345805.1 Octopus sinensis
GGTGCAACTGGGGTCTGGGAAGCCAGAAGGCTGCACCAGGCCCAGTCTGATCTGGCAATGTTTCTACGGCTGGATGCCCTTCCTAACGCCAACCACTCCATGAGTGTAGTGGGTGCTTTTTACGTGCCACTGGCACAGGTGCCAGACGAGGCTGGCAAACGGCCACGGTTGGATGGTGCTTTTTACGTGCCACCGGCACGGAGGCCAGGCAAGGCTGGCAAACGGCCACGATCAGATGGTGCTTTTTACGTGCCACCGGCACGGAGGCCAGGCGAGGCTGGCAACGGCCACGATCAGATGGTGCTTTTTACGTGCCACCGGCACGGAAGCCAGTCAGGGCGGCACTGGCAACGGCCACGTTCGGATGGTTCTCTTATGTGCCACCAGCACTGGTATCACAGCTACAATTTCCATTCATGTTGATCGATTTTGATTTTTGATTATAGTCTTCCTTTGCTTTTCTTCCATGAACACCTAAAGGCCTTAAGCCAATACCACCCCTACTATATAAGGTGGTGACTATACGGCGCAAAACATGATAGTGTGGTGTAGCAGGTTGAACTTAAGATCATTGCTTTGCTTGTGAATTCTGCCAAATGCGAGCTTTCTTCTTTTCAGGTACATGACGCCACTGCTCCCCGTCCCTGGGCCTCTAGGGCCCATACCTTCCACACCCTCAGGGTGGGCACCCTCAACGTTGACACACTGAAAGGTAGGTCTGGCGAGATAGTCGAGATGCTTGAACGGAGATGTGTTGATGTATGTTGCATGCAAGAAATAAGGTGGAGAGGAGGATCTGCTAGGTTCCTCACAGGCAAGGAACACAGGTACAAGATTTTCTGGGCAGGGAACACTGACGGGGTTGGTGGCGTGGGTATACTTATCGCTGAGAAATGGGTAGATAAAGTAATTGAGGTAATCAGAGTAAGTGACAGAATACTTAAGATTAGAATAGTGCTTCATCATAGATTAGCAACCATTATATCGGCCTATGCCCCTCAGCCAGGGCTACCCGATGGACAGAAAGGCAGTTTCTATGACACCCTACTACAGACCACCTCATTGACGAACGACAGGGACCTTCTCTTTGTGGCTGGTGATTTCAATGGGCATGTTGGACGACATGCTGGAGGCTTCCATGGCGTACATGGAGGCTACGGTTATGGTTCCCGCAACGAAGAGGGAACCAGGCTGCTGGAGTTCTGCGATGCAAATAGTCTTATGGTTTGCAACACTAACTTCAGGAAACCGACAAGCCACCTGGTCACCTACCAATCGGGCCGGCATACTAGCCAAATCGACTACATCCTTGCCAGAAAAAAGGAAAGATGGCTGCTTATAAATGCCAAAACCTTCCCAGGCGAAGAATGCACCCCACAACATAGACTGGTAGTTAGTGACTTTAGGATCAGGACTAAGAGGGCGACTAGAAGACGACCAACATGGAGAAGAAGTGTCTGGAAGCTTAAAGACCCTGCGAATGGACAGAGATTTAGAGACATGTTACTTGAAGCCTTTGACGAAATGGAAGGGGGTATAGCTACGCATGGGGTAGAAGACAACTGGACGCTTCTGAGGGACAACCTGCTGAAAGCCACTGACCAGATCTGTGGCTGGTGCAAAGTCCCCTTAAGACCCAAAATAACGTGGTGGTGGAACAATATTGTTGACAGGGCTATTAGACAAAAGAAACAGGCTTGGAAGGCCTGGAAGAACGGTGGTAGCAGGGAAGTGTATCAGACTGCCAGAAGGGAAGCTAGGAGACAGGTCTATCTAGCCAGAGGGGAAGCAGATATGAAAAAATTTGCCAATGTCCTGCGCTGTGAGGATGAAAGACTTGAGGTATTTCGTGTTGCAAGACAGTGTGTGAGAGAGAATCGTGATGTGGTAGGAGAGAAATGTGTTCGCAAGGATGATGGTTCACTTGCGCTAAATGAGGATGCAAATAGAGAGGCTTGGAGACGCCACTATGAAAGGTTGCTGAATAAAGAAAATGAATGGGATAAAGAGAGTCTGCCGAATGTCAACCCAACAGAGGGACCAGCAATCCGAGTTAACAGTTCCTTAGTAGTTAAGGCAATTACAAGCATGAAAACAGGGAAAGCCCCAGGCCCATCAGGAATCACTGCAGAGATGCTCAAAATATCTGGTAGTGTCGGCTATAACCTAGTCACCCGTATAGTTAACCAGGTGATACACGAAGGAGTCATACCCAATGACTGGTGTAGCAGCATAATAGTCAACTGCTACAAAGGTAAAGGTGATGCCCTAGACACAAATAACTACAGGAGCATCAAGCTGCTGGATCAGGTAATGAAGGTTACGGAGAGGGTTATAGCCCAATTAATTAGAGAGAGAGTTAGCTTAGATGATATGCAGTTTGGGTTCGTGCCAGGGAAAAGTACTACTGATGCTATATTCCTGGTAAGACAGCTGCAGGAGAAATACCTAGCCAAAGATAAGCCCTTGTACCTGGCTTTCATTGACATGGAGAAAGCCTTTGACAGGGTGCCCTGATCCCTTATCTGGTGGTCAATGAGGAAACTAGGGATAGATGAATGGTTAGTGAGAGCTGTGCGAGCCATGTACAGAGACGCTGCTAGTAAGGTGAGGGTTGGCAACGAGTACAGTGAAGAATTCCGGGTAGAGGTTGGGGTCCACCAAGGTTCAGTCCTCAGTCCCCTCCTATTTATCATAGTCCTCCAGGCAATAACGGAGGAATTCAAGACAGGATGCCCCTGGGAGCTCCTATATGCTGATGACCTTGCTCTAATTGCTGAGTCACTATCAGAACTGGAGGAGAAGTTTCAGGTGTGGAAGCAAGGTCTAGAATCGAAGGGCCTCAGAATCAATCTAGCCAAAACCAAAGTCCTAATAAGTAGAAAAGTAGACAAGTCACAAACGCCTTCAGGTAGATGGCCCTGCTTGATCTGTAAAAAAGGTGTAGGTAGAAACTCTATAAGGTGCACCAAGTGCAAGCTATGGACACATAAGAGGTGTAGCAATGTCAAAGGAAGGCTAACTAGGAAAATAGTTTTTGTCTGTGGCAGATGCTCAGGAGCAATAAACACTGAAAAATGGCAGAGACCAACGTCTACCATGTTCCAGGGTGAAAAACTAGAAGTAGTTGATAGCTTCCGCTACCTAGGTGACCAAGTCAGTAGCGGGGGTGGGTGTGCTGAAAGTGTAACTGCTAGAGTAAGAATAGCCTGGGCAAAGTTTAGAGAGCTCTTACCCCTGCTGGTGACAAAAGGCCTCTCGCTCAGAGTAAAAGGCAGACTGTATGATGCATGTGTACGTACAGCCATGCTACATGGTAGTGAAACATGGGCCGTGACTGCTGAAGACATGCGTAAGCTCGCAAGAAATGAAGCCAGTATGCTCCGATGGATGTGTAATGTCAGTGTTCATAATCGACAGAGTGTAAGTACCTTGAGAGAAAAGTTGAACCTAAGAAGCATCAGTTGTGGTGTGCAAGAGAGATGGCTGCGCTGGTATGGTCATGTGACGAGAATGGCTGAAGATAGTTGTGTGCAAAAGTGCTACACCCTAGCAGTTGAGGAACCTGTGGAAGAGGTAGACCCAGGAAAACCTGGGACGAGGTGTGTGAAGCACGACCTTCGAACTTTAGGTCTCACAAGGAAATGACTAGAGACCGAGACCTATGGAAGTATGCTGTGCATGAGAAGACCCCAGGCAAGACTAGTGAGGCCATAACCTGTGGCCCCTACCTGGGACGTAGTCAGTCCACCTGTGCATACCTTCCTTCTTGTGACACTTGTGAAGACCTGTTGAGGCAAGTGAAAATCAAACCAAATCAAAATAGATGAACATCAAATGGAATTTGTATTTTGTGGTACCAGTGCCGGTGGCACATAAGAAAACCATCCGAACGTGGCCGTAGCCAGTACCGCATCGACTGGCCTCTGTGCTGTGGGCACATAACAAACACCATCCGATCGTGGCCGTTCGCCAGCCTCGTCTGGCACCTGTGTTGGTGGCACATAAAAAAACACCATCCGAGCGTGGCCGTCTGCCAGCCTCGTCTGGCACCTGTGTCGGTGGCACATAAAAAACACCATCCGAGCGTGGCCGTTCGCCAGCCTCGTCTGGCACCTGTGTTGGTGGCACATAAAATCACCCACTACACTCTCGGAGTGGTTGGCGTTAGGAAGGGCATCCAGCTGTAGAAACACTGCCAGATCTGACTGGCCTGGTGCAGCCTTCGGGCTCCCCAGACCCCAGTTGAACCGTCCAACCCATGCTAGCATGGAAAGCGGACGTTAAACGATGATGATGATGATATATATATAATGTACGGGCATAAGAAACATCAAATGTGGTGTGCAAGAGAGGCGACTGTGCTGGTATGGCCATATGTTACGTATGAATGAAGACAGCTGTTTGAGGAAGTGCAAGGACAAGAGACTGAGACCTTTGGAGATACACTGTGATTGAGAAGACCTGGCAACTAAAGTGAGATCGCAGCCACACACGTCCAGCCCCGTTAAGTATACCCCTGATGCATCGGGCGTTATATGCTTGAGAAGACCTGTTGAGTCAAGTCTGGCTCCCATGCTAGTTGCTTGTAGAAAGTAACAACTGAATGTGGTCAATGCCAGTACTCCCTGACTGGGCCCCATGCCAGTGGCACGTAAAAAGCACTATCTGAACACAATCGATGCCTGTACCCACTGACTGGCTCTTGTGCTGGTGGCACATAAAAAGCACCATCCAAATGTGATCAATGCCAGTACCTCCTGACTGGCTCCTGTACCAGTGGCATGTAAAAAGTACCCACTACACTATTGGAGTGGTTGGCATTAGGAAGGGCATCCAGCTGTAGAAACTCTGCCAAGGTCATTGCCAGTGCCACTGGACTGGCTCCTGTGCAGGTGGCACATAAAAAAAACACCATTTGAGTGTGGCCGTTGCCAGTACCGCCTGACTGGCCCCTGTGCCGGTGGCATGTAAAAGCACCCACTACACTCTCGGAGTGGTTGGCGTTAGGAAGGGCATCCAGCTGTAGAAAGTGCCAGATCAGATTGGAGTCTGGTGCAGCCATCTGGTTCACCAGTCCTCAGTCAAACTGTTCAACCCATGCCAGCATGGAAAATGGATGTTAAACGATGATGATATAATATATATATATATATATATATATATATATATATATATATACACACACACACACACACACACACGCGCGCGCACGCACGCACGCACGCATGAGTATATAAACATCCTCATCATTATCATTTAATGTCTGTTATTATCCATGCTGGCATTGGTTGGATGGTTTGGCCGAAGTTGCCGATCCCCAGGATGGCACCAAGCTTTATTGTCTGCTTTGGTATGGTTTCAACAGATGAATGTGCTTCCTAAGGCCAACCACTTGACAGAGTGGACTGGGTGCTTTTGTTGTGATATCAACATCAGCAGGATCACCAAGTGAATTGCAAGGCAAAAACCCAAGGGAGGGGCTTTGTGCCAGTTGATGGGAGGTTAAGGTATAATACAGGGATAGAGATAAGGGGATTGCTACAGAGGAGATACATGGCTGCCCCAGTTGGAGGCAAAAGAAGGGAGAGTTGGAGGCAAAAGAAGGGAGAGATAGAAGTGGTGGTGGTAATGTGTGTGGGGGGGGGCATAACTTCAAGATACAGTGGGGTGTGAATATAAGTGAAGTGTTGTAGAGATTGGACACAGTGAGTGGGAAGGGGTAGACAGACGAGGGGGGGGAGTTCCCCAAGAGTATGTGGAGAAAAGATTAGTGATGAGGTGGAGGTGATTGTAACCAGCAATGGTGAGAGATGTAGGAATGGCTCAGCAGGGGCTATGGTAGATATGTGAGGGTGCTGACAGTGATGACAGATAAGGAAGGTGTTCAGTATAACACAGACGGGGAGGGGAGGAGGGAGGGAGAGACAGATAGAAAGAGAGACAGAAAGAGACAGAGAGAACAAAAACATAAGCAATCAGATGTAAAGAAATCTGAAATTCATGTATGAACTGATCCCTGAACTTGACAAACAACAAAGGACTTCTTCACATTTCTCCTATTGACTTTCCAGCAATGAGAATTAGGTTATTTCTCCCAATACAAAAGCTTCGCTGGTCAATGAGTCTTAACTTTTTATATTGATTTTCGAAGGCATAAAACCCCAAGAAGGTTGCTGAAAGTAAAAACATCACTGAAAGTGGAGTTTTAAATCCACACAGAGAATATTTTTTAGTGCCAGATCTGTTTGTTTGTGAGCTAAATCATTTATTACTGCCACAAGTTATATTTTCAAAGCTCATTAGAAAATAGAATGCCCGACCCTAGGAAATACCATTACAAGTGGACAACTAAAAGATTTAAGACCAAATTCAGTTTAACTATTTAGCATTCAGTGCCGGTGGCACATAAAAAGCACCATTCGAACGTGGCCAATGCCAGCGCCGTCTTGACTGGCTTCTGTGCCGGTGGCACGTAAAAAGCACCAACTGATCGTGGCCATTGCCAGCCTCACCTGGCATCTGTGCCAATGGCACATAAAAAGCACCCACTACACTCACGGAGAGGTTGGCGTTAGGAAGGGCATCCAGCTGTAGAAACACTGCCAGATCAGACTGGAGCCTGGTGCAGCCTTCTGGCTTCCCAGACCCCGGTGGAACCATCCAACCCATGCTAGCATGGAAAACGGATGTTAAACGATGATGATGATGATTATTTACTCTGTCAAATTTGATACTTGTTTATTCAAATTTTTGAAAATTAATCGTGCATTAGAGTACAACTTGAGATTTTCATGATATGACTGTGTATTTTTAGAACGACATTGCAGAGTAGGTATGAGAGCCTAAATCTGGCCAGTTTGAATGTAAAACTAGTAGAATATTTGGGCCAGACAGGAATGGTTTAAATACTAAAGGGTGAATGTAGTTCTCTAACTTGGTGACTTCTTTCTGTCATCTCACATTTATATGGAATCACAAATGTTTTTTTCTTTTTCCAATCTTTCAAATATTTTATATATGTGTAAAAGTGCCAGTGGCACTTAAAACGCACCATTCGAGTGTGATCGTTACCAGTGTCGCAATACTGGCACTCGAGCCCCGTGCTAGTAGGGTATTTAGAGCAGCATCCGAGCGTGATCATTGCCAGAGCGGCTATCTGGCCTCTGTGCTGGTGGCATGTAAAAGACACCATTCGAGCGTGATCGTTACCAACATCACCTTACTGGCACCTGTGCCGGTGGCATGTGTAAAGGATTCGAACAAGGTCATTGCCAGTACCGCCTGACTGGCACATAAAAAGCACCCACTACACTCTCGGAGTGGTTGGCGTTAGGAAGGGCATCCAGCTGTAGAAACTCTGCCAGATCAAGAATGGGGTCTGGTGCAGCCATCTGGTTCGCCAGCCCTCAGTCAATTGTCCAACCCATGCTAGCATGGAAAGCGGGCATTAAACGATGATGATGATGATGTATGTGTGTGCGTGTATACGTGTGTGTGCATGTGTGTGTGTCATATGCTAAGAAAGTAATAATAAAAAAAATATATACCGTTTTCTAGTCATCTTCAAACGCAATACTTCAGCCATAACACTCACTTGTCATCATAAAAGATCATGTGAGAAGTTTTATTATTTTCTCTTCTTTAAAATTATTGCAGTTTTGTGTCTGAAAATGTTTCTGAGTTTTGCTTTTATATTTTATCTGCAATTTCTTTTTTTATTTTGTTAAATTATGGTATCTGGTAACACAAATTCTTTTCAGTTAGAAATTTCTGTGAAAGTAGCTAGTTTATCGATACTCGGTGACAAGAAACAAGAACATATTATATAACCAATGTAGAAATAAAAGACAAAAAATATTAAATAAATATCTTCATACATGAAGGAACCGGTAAAAACCTGTCATTGATTATTATATAGCATCTATAACTCTTCTACTTTGAATACAGACATTAACCAGATCAGAAATATAAGTCGCAAGCAAAAATGATAAGCAATCTTTATGATTGATAAGCAATCTTTATGACTGATAAGTAATGTTTATTGATTGATAAGTAATATTGATACATGACATATCTTTGCAGCCATTTCACTAACTGAAAAAGAAACACTTTTTTTGTAAGTAAACTTTGGTGAGTAAACTATGAATAGCAAATCACTTTACCTGATGCGTTATCATGCTTTGAAATTAAAGCCTTTGGCAGCTGCAGATGATGATTGAACTAATTTCATCTTCTTTAGGACATACCAAGAGTGGCTTACATCTGTCTTTCCATCTGGTAATGGTAAATATCAAAGAACTACTTATTGGAATTGTAAACAAGATTGTGAGTAGCAAGACTTCAGATGAAGAAACAAATTTCAAGGATGGACATTAATAGCAAGATGTTAAGAATAAACATGTAAATAATCGTTCACAAGAGCACTTTGGTAAGCACAGACATTGGGTGCTTTCCTGCCATTAAATGGCCAAGAAATTGCTCTTTTTTCAACTTTTCAAATTGGCCTTTCTTCAATTTTTTTAAAATCTAGGCAAATTCTTTCCATTCATTCACGCAGTCCTGCAACACCCAATATTCTTATCAAAGAGGGGATCACAAAGACCAGGACTAATTTCTTTTCTTTTATTTGTTTCAGCCATTTGACTCCAGCCATGCTGAAGCCCTGCTTTAAAGGGTGTTGCAGTTCTATATTTAAGAGATGAGTAATTATGTACATTATTTACATTTGACAGATATTTGTCCTCATCTTGTTTGTTAATATGTTTCGGCTGATATACCCTTCAGCCTTCATCAGGTGTCTTGGGGAAATTTCGAACCTGAGTTCTCATTCCTAAGGTCATTTTCGATATTATTATTATTCAAGTTACTGTCTGGAATCGAACTTGGAACTTGGTGGTTAAGAGCATGGGCTACTAACCCCAAGATTCTGAGTTCGATTTCAGGCAGTGACCTGAATAATAATAATAATAATAACAACAGCAACAACATCGAAAAATACCTTAGGAATGAAAAGCAAGGTTTGAAATTTCCCCAAGACACCTGATGAAGGCTGGAGGGTATATCAGCCGAAACGTTGTGTTAACAACAAACAAGATGAGGACAAATATCCATGAAATGTAAATAATGTTAAAGGGTGTTAGTTGAAGAAATTGACCCTAGGACTTATTCTTTGTAAGCCTAGTACTTATTCTATCGGTCTCTTTTGCTGAACCACTAAGTTATGAGGACATAAACATACCAGCATCAACCAATGGTGTGTTTTTGTCCCTGATGGTAAAGGACAAACACAAACACATACAAATATATGCATACATATATGGCAGGCTTCTTCCAGTTTCTATCTACCAAATCCACTCACAAGACTTTGATCAACCCAAAGTTATAGTGGAAGACACTTGCCCCAGGTGCCACACAGTGGGACTGAACCCAGAACCATGTGGTTAAGAAGCACATATTATATGTGCCTGTGATTGTAATAACAAGTTACCAATGCATCAACCACTGCACCAGAAAAACTCAAGTATGAATTCTTTGAGATAGCCACATCACTTGCTGAGTGAATCAGGATATCTAACACAAGACAAAATTTGAAATTCCATAAAACAAAATCTTTATCTGAAAGTGATGGCACTTGCTAGGGATGTATTGCTAAACTTTTTTGATACCAACCCACCTAAAACTGCCTCTGACTCTGTAATCCAAATGTCTTGTTTTCATAAGTTCTGAATTAAAATCTTCCACCAAAACTTAGTTATAATTTATGTTCCTAACACTAGCTCAATGATAACTAAGTTATTTTACTAAATTCTTTGTTATATTTAAAATTAATTGAAAGAAACACAGAGCATCTCATCAGAAATATGATAAGAAAAAGGTTAAAATATATAATAGAGAAACAATTCTTAACCCTTTTGATACCAACCCAGCTGAAACTGGCTCTGGCTCCGTAATACAAACGTCTTGTTTTCACAAGTTTTGAATTAAAATCTTCCACCAA
>NC_043002.1:3571084-3601084 GCF_006345805.1 Octopus sinensis
CTGACTGGCCCTCGTGCCAGTGGAACGTAAAAGTGGTTG
Source organism: Octopus sinensis (assembly GCF_006345805.1). Classification (NCBI taxonomy): domain Eukaryota; kingdom Metazoa; phylum Mollusca; class Cephalopoda; order Octopoda; family Octopodidae; genus Octopus; species Octopus sinensis. The sequence goes on from NC_043002.1 coordinate 3,571,124, forward strand.
GCATTAGGAAGGGCATCCAGCTGTAGAAACTCTCCTAGATCAGATTGGAGCCTGGGGCAGCCATCTGGTTCGCCAGTCCTCAGTTAAACCGCCCAACCCATGCCAGCATGGAAAGTGGACGTTAAACGATGATGATGATGATGATGACACAATGCACATACGCTGCTATGATGACACAATGTAAAGCCTAAGGAAAATTACTTAGACTTGTCATCTGCATGGAAAATAAATAGTAAAGTAAGTGATAACACAGTTATGCAGCAAGCAGGATAATTTTAATCACTCATAAGTCCGACAGTTGTAATCACCACCCAATCATGTTTCCCTTTCCTCTATTGGTCACTACATCTTGCAACTTCAGGAAATATTCTCAGGGAAGAGGCAGAGCCGATGACTTTTACAGTCCCTCGAGTGACTGGAGAGAAGACTGAGGCTGTAGATGTTCTATTTAAATTGTTGCAGGTCAATACTTGCAGGCAAGATATGAGCAGGGAGAGAAGATTCCAGTGGGATGATACTTTGAGGAGGAAGGACTGGGTATAGTGGTTAGTGCAAAGAAAAAAGACAAGGGTCAGATGCACCAAGGATGATGAAAAATAGAAAGATGAATGAATCGGCAGTGCATGAGTGGTAGAAGGAGAAGAAGGCCATTGTAGTAGCAACAGAATAAAGCAAAAAGAGGAGATACTACTAGACTTGTGCTGATTTAAAGTCAATCATCCAAGTGATTGGATGTGGTCCATGCATGTAACACCAGCACCATCCCAGGTGGGCGGGTGCACTGTGATCTCCTGAGCCTTGTAGAATACCAGCAACTGTTGAGAACTGGATAGTTTTCTGGTTCTAAAGATAAGATCTAATCCTTGTGATGTTGTCTTAGTTATTGTTAAGGATGTACTTTCGAGATATTCAGTGATAGTGAGCCACACCATTTGGGGTGACTCTGAGGGCCCTAGCTGAGTGTCACACATATTTAGAAATGTGGGGTAGTGTTTTCTAAATAAGAGTTAAATTTTTTTTTCATTTAGTGAAGATATGTGGCCTAGTAAGTTAGGTTGCTGCACTTATGATCACAATATGATGATTTCAATTCTCAGACTAGGCAGGGCTTTGTGTTGTTGAGCAAAACACCTCAGTTCATGTCGTTTTCAGTCCACTCACCTGTAAACAAATAAAGCTGTGATGGACTCACATCCTATCCAAGGGAAATGTTGTGATCTCAGTCATGGAAAGCAGGTAACCAGCCTTATGAGCGAGTCCTAGGATTCAAGATAGTAATGCCCAGGGGTTGGTGATGATAATAATAAGCTACTTTTACTATTGAAAGAGACGAGATAGTCATGGTCCCACTAGAGGATGCTGTCAAGATCTCTGTTAATAGAATCACTGCAAGTTTGGCAAGTGATATCTAGGTTGTGTGTGGATGATGAATGGTTGCAGAAGGTGATGGAGGAAGGAAAGAATATTCTCCAATTATTAGATTAGCCACCCTAAGAAACAATACTTTGTTGTGACTATATCAGCCATCCTTAGCTATTATTCCATCAAGTCAATATTAAAATCCTCAATAAGGCAGCGAGCTGGCAGAAACGTTAGCACACTGGGCAAAATGTTTAGCAGTATTTTATTTGTCTTTATGTTCTGAGTTCAAATTCCACCAAGGTCGACTTTGCCTTTTATCCTTTCGGGATCAATAAATTAAGACCCAGTTGCATACTGGGGGTCAATCTAATCAACTGGCCCCCTCTCCCAAAATTTCAATCCTTGTGCCTAGAGTAGAAAAAATATTAAAATCCTCAATACAATGCAATAACTAATCAAACATTTACACACACAGAAAATCAGGATCGAATTTTATGAATGAGAACAAAAGAACAGCAGTTTCACTTTTGTGTTTTAAAAAGATAGCAGCTATGAAGTTTAGGAGAAAAGAGAATGTGACAGCAATTAAAATAAAATAATAGAACTTAAAAACCGGTTGGAAGGGTTGTTGTTGTTGTTGTTGTTATATATAAAAGTGGTTGTGTGAATGTAAGGTGTATATATTATAGCAGGGGGTGGGGGTGAAGTGACATAGGGGAAGCGAAAGGAAAAAGAATAAAGAAGTGGGAGAGGCAGCTGGAGAGAGTGAGGAAAATTGCTGCTGCCATTACCAACACCACCACTGCTACTACTAGGGAGAGAGAGAGAGTGAAAACAGCCATTACTGCCAAAAAATAAAAGAACAACGCTGTTGCTATCCCTAGTAACAGAAATATTGAACAGTATGTCATGTGATCAATTGGAAAGAAAATATCATCATCATCATCATCGTTTAGCGTCCGTTTTCCATGCTAGCATGGGTTGGACGGTTCTACTGGGGTCTGTGAAGCCAGAAGGCTTCATCAGGCCCAGTCAAATCTGGCAGTGTTTCTACGGCTGGATGCCCTTCCTAACGCCAACCACTCCGTGAGTGTAGCCAACCACTCCGTGAGTGTAGTATCATCATCATTTAATGTATGTTTCCCATGCTGGTATGGGTTGGATGGCTTGACAGGGGCTGGCAAACCGGGGGCTGCATTAGGTCCCATAGTCTACTTTGACTTGGTTTCTGCAGCTGGATGCCCTTCCTAATGTCAACCACTTTCTGTGGCACCACCGGGTACAGGGTACTTTTTATGTGGCACCAGCACCGGTGCTTTTAATGTGATAGCAGCACTATATAAATACATAAAACAATTTATCTCGATAGATCCTAACATTTATGGTGGAATTATCCTAGCTATTTTTATGTGACATTTCAGAGTTCTTCACTTTGAAACCAAAAGAGTTTTACATTGATGGGATTAAAAAGCTTGTAAATAGATGGAAGAAAGTCATAGATAATCAGAGAAAGTTCATTGATTATTAAATTTCAATTAAATATAACATTTGATGACTTGTCTTCTTCATTCAAAATTTGGACAGATCTTATGGGATGACCTGATAATACCCCCACATGAATTCCAACCCCTAGCCCCTACACACATTTTCAGAAAACTCTTGTAGACTTACATCTCAGAGACCTTTGGGTCTAAACAAGCCTTGATGTGAAAATACAAAACAAACTGAACAAGGGTTACCTTGTTCAGTTTGTTTTGTCTCTTTTCACAGTGTCCACAAATCAGATGTGGTTTTTTTACCTCCAATAACAGAGGGCAGTCACCATATATTTTCCATACCTGCAAGCTCTGACAAGCACAAAGTATTACATGATAGCAAAACTGGGCTGTTATTGGCAGGGGCAGCGTCTTTGTGGTTGGTCGTGTTTAATATCCGCCTTCCATGCCGGCATGGGTTTTCTTTAGTTATCCCCAACAAAGACGCAGGAGTGGCTGTATGGTAAGAAGCTTGCTTACCAGCCACATGGTTCTGGGTTCAGTCCCACTGTGTGGTGCCTTGGGCAAGTGTCTTCTACTATAGCCTCAGGCCGCCCAAAGCCTTGTGAGTGGATTTGGTAGACAAAAACTGAAAGAAGCCTATCGTATATATATGTGTGTGTGTGCATGTGTGTATTGTGTTTCTCCCCCCACCATCGCTTGACAACTGATGTTGGTGTGTTTACGTCCCCGTAACTTAGCGGTTCAGCAAAAGTAACTGATAGAACAAGTATTAGGCTAACAAAGAATAAGTCCTTGGGTCGATTTGTTTGACTAAAGGCAGTGCTCCAGCATGACCGCAGTCATATGACTGAAACGAGTAAAAGAATTAAAAAAATAAAATATTTTTTTGACGTGTTTCCATATATTTTCTTCCAAAATTCCAGCTCTCAGCCACTTAAAACAATATACAAATTTTTATTATTCTTTTAGGAAGTTCTGTTCTGCTTAGAAAATGTATCGTATTATTCATTTATTTTACTACTTATCACTTCAAATCATTTCAAGTCTTATCTCCCTACTTTTTCGTGACCTCTGTATCTCTATATCACACTGCTGGGTGGGATTCTCCCATTCTTTTTTTGTGTAGATATGACTTACTCATTATTAGATATGATGCTTTCAACAGGCTGGCTTTATGAGAACATCTTGTTTAATAAATTTCTTCTGACAATCTGTATCCTCTTCACTAACAACAGCAACAACTTCTTAGATAATTTATTTCTTTCATAGATACCAGAGTTATTAACTAAGGCGGGAAAGCGGGGGCGGAAAGCTGGATGAAACAAACCGAGTTGAACTGACATTGCTTTACATTATCTAATTTATTGCTTGGAGCATTAAGCTCGTTGGAAATTACAGAAAAATATTTGCAAAACAAGATTAATATGAAATTTTGAGTTAACTCTTGATACCAGCTTGTCTGTAAACATCATCACCACCACCACCACCACCACCCTGGTTCTCTGATACAAGATTCTTGTTTTAAAGTGCAATGAACAAAACTTTGGCATTTTCTGTCTGAAGTGTATTTCAGTTTAGATTTGATGTTATTAACAAGACTTCAAGAGACAAAAATATAATTTAAATGCACACAGAGACACACACATGGATGTACACACACGCAGTGAGAAAGAGAGAGATAGAGAGATAGAGAGAGAGAGAGAGTGACAAACACAGACAGACAGTAATCGTTTTCTCTCTATTGCTGGTGCAAGAAAGAAGTCCAGCATATTTTATGAAACAATGTAATAGGAAAGGAAACCAGCCATAGAAAACATTTTAAAACGGAATGTATGCATGAGTGAGATGTGGTCCCTGACCAGTCTAGGGGGACAGTCACTCGAAATCAGGAATGTGACAACCCATCCCATCCCATCCATGCCAAGAAAGACAAGTGGATGAAAAACTATGATGATGGCAATGACAAAGATGATGATAAAATGACAACAATAACAAATGATGACAGTGATGCCAATGATGATGAAAATTATGATGAATAGTTTCAAAGCCAAACTATATACCTTTTTCTTTAAAGAGAAAAAGGAAAATCTGAATTAATGGGTTCTATCCAAAGCAGCTCCTCTTGGAGAGCTGTTTTTTTGGGGGTTTTTTTTTATGTAGCAATCATTTTCAGGAAAGGCCCCAATAAATGTTTTGATAATATATCAGTTGTATTTCATAAAGTGATATTCCCAAGATATACGTCTCTCGAGTACTGCTCAGCTACATCCATCGTACTTAATTACAGAATCATTTCCACCAGATAATATACCTTATCAGATAATATAACAGACTATGAGATATCGATATATCTTTCCTTTTTTTTTTTTAGGACAGGGTGGGTGTGGAGTTACGTCAACACATTTAAGATGTAGTTCCACTTTATCTCTTCTGAATATCTTTCTAGCAAATGCCCCATCATAAAGATAAATAGCATCTGTGGTCCCAAACTACTGATAAAAATTGAAACAACACTCTGTTCCTTTTAATACTTTCTTTTTCATCCATCAGCCATCAAATCACATTAAATGTTCATTCCAGTATTAGAAAAATACAAAAACGTTTGTCTCCATCAACATTGAAAACACCAGAGAGAACAAAAACTTTATAGTACTTTGTATTACTAACAGCCATCCAACTAAAACATAATCAAATCTTATTAGAATCACTGGCGCTGGTGCCACATAAAACGCACACTGTACACTCTATAAATTGATTGGCACAAGGAAGGGTCTCCAACGGCAGGAACTATGCCAAAACAGCTGGTGTGGCTAACCAGCCTTGCTAGTTCTTGTCAAATCATTCAACCACCCATGCCAGCCTGGAAAGCAGATATTCAATGAAGATGAAGAGAGCTTTAATTTTGTGTTTTTACACAATTCTTAAGAGCAGGAGTGGCTGTGGTAAGAAGCTCGCTTCCCAACCACATGGTTTCAGGTTCAGTCCCATTGCACAGCACCTTGGGCAATGGGACTGAACCTTCTACTATAGCCTCAGGCTGACCAAAGCCTTGTGAGTGGATTTGATAGATGGAAACTGAAAGAAGCCCATTGTGTGTGTATATATATATATATATATATATATAATATATATATATATATATACACACATATATATATATCACACATATATATATATATATATACAAGATAAGAAAATGGAGAAATACATCTAAATCAAATGTCATATACCAGATAATACTCAATCACATACTTTATTAAACCACCACATAAGAGACTGTAGGGATAAATATAAAAAAGCAGAACAAATCAGTGTACATAAAGGAATGTACATAAAAAAGTGTACATAAAAGAGTAATGTTGTATAATACTCTTTTATGTACACTTTTTTATGTACATTCCTTTATATACACTTTATATACAGTCTCTTATGTGGTGGTTTAATAAAGTATGTGATTGAGTATTATCTGGTATATGACATTTGATTTAGATGTATTTCTCCATTTTCTTATCTTGTATTAGTAATTTGTGGTAAAACATTTTACCTTTGCCCATATAATACAGTAAATGAATTGATTGCATTGCAATCATTAACATTTATGTATTAACTTTGTTGGGTACTTCACTGGCAGTATATTGGATATATGTTATCCCATGGAGGGTTGCATTTACAACCCCTATCTCAATTTGTATATATATATATATATATATATATACACACACACACAACAGGCTTCTTTCAGTTTCCATCTATCAAATCCACTCACAAGGCTTTGGTCAGCTCGAGGCTATAGTAGAAGACACTTGCTCAAGGTGCCGTGCAACGGGACTGAACCTGAAAAATGTGTGTGTGTGTGTGTGTGTGTATGCATATATTTGTGTGTGTGTCTACGTTTGTGTCCCCGTTCCATTGCTTGACAACTGACATCACTGTGTTTACGTTCCTGTAAGTTAGCGGTTCAGCAAAAGAGGCTTACAGAGAATAAGTCCTGGGGTCGATTTGGTTGAGTAAAGGTGGTGCTCCAGCATGGCCACAGTCAAATGCCTGAAACAAGTAAAAGAATAATTCTCTTCAGCATCCATTGAGGCAGTGGATGCTGATTGAAAGAACGTTTTGTTAACATGTTGATTTAATCAAGGTTATAGATCTTTTGTCTTGTATTTGTTTCAGTCAGACTACGGCCATGCTGGGGCACTGTCTGGAAGAATTTTTAGTCGAATGTATCGACTCCTGTACAATTTTTTAAAGCCAGGTACTTATTCTATCAGCCTCTTTTGCTGAACCACTAAGTTACAAAGGTGTAAACATACCAACTCCATTTGTCAAGCAGCAATGGGACACACACATACAGTGGGATTCTTTCAGTTTCCATCTACCAAATCTTTGGTCACCTTAAGGCAATAGTACAAGACAATTTACCCAAGGTGCTACGCTGTAGGACAGAACATGGAACCATGTGATTGAGAAGCAAGCTTCTTATCACACAGCCAGGCCTGCACTTATATTCCAGCTTTCGGGAAAATAGATAAAAATAATGTAAAGTCGTGCTACTTGATACAGGCTTTCTACTATTAGAATCATATCAAAGGTATCTGAGATAAACATCTAACTTTGCTATCAGCTTATTTTATAGCACATTTGACATATTGAAATTAGTCTCACAACACAGTTACTCTACACTTTGTAAGAGAAAGTGTCTTATAAAGGTCATCTTTTATATCATCAACATCTGTCTTCCATGCTGGCACGGGTGGGACAGTTTGACTAGGATCCAATGAACAGGAGCATTATATTGAGCTCAATGACTCTTTTGACATACCCTTCCTAACATCAACCTCTGTATGAAAGTACTGGCTGCTTCTATCACGACACCAACACAAGTAAGGTCACTGAAAAACTTGCAGAACCTTTCCCAATAAAACTTTTTGATAACATTATTTTTAAGCTGCAGTTTAATAATTATGCTTAAGGCAATAGTTTGTGTCTGGATTAGTTTCATTATTTGTAACAATATTTTATGTTTTCTTGTGTATTTCTAGTTGACTTGATTCTATTTTTCACCCGCCTCATATATAAATATTGTGGAGGCACAATGGCCCAGCGGTTAAGACGGCAGACTTGCAGTCATTGGATCGCAATTTCGATTCCCAGACCGGGTGTTGTGAGTGTTTATTGAGTGAAAACACCTAAAGCTCCATGAGGCTCTGGCAAGGGGTGATGGCGAACCCTGATGTACTTTTTCACCACAACCTTCTCTCACTCTTTCTTCCTGTTTCCGTTGTACTTGTATTTCAAAGGGCCAGCCTCGTCACACACTGTGTCACCCTGAATCTCCCCAAGAACTACATTAAGGGTACACGTGTCTGTGGAGTGCTCAGCCACTTGCACGTTAATTTCACAAGCAAGCTGTTCCATTGATTGGATCAACTGGAACCCTCGTTGTCGTAACCAATGAAGTTCCACAATATAAATATTAATATTACCTCTCATATAAGTTATTGATATCGATTTCTGCAGACAGAAATATTTTGAAATAACCAATATAAGAATAAGACTGTAAAATAAAAAACAAACAAAGCTGAAGTTTGGAATGTCTGTCTTTCAATAAGCAGTCATCAAATAATGGATGTTAATTAAAAAAATTAAGCATTGAGTTTTAAAAGTTCAGAAATTTATTGATTTGAATTAACGTTTTGATAAAAAGAAATGAACAGAATTCAACCTTATATTTTACCATCCACAAAATTAGAAGACAGGTGCAGACATGATTAAGTAGTTTACTTCACAACTGCATGGTTCTTGGTTCAGTCCCACTGCATGGTACCTTGAGCAAGTGTCTTCTATTCAAGCCACAAGCCAGTGGTTGCCAACCTTTTCACTACCAAGAACCTCTTTATTTAAATGAGTTTTCCCACAGAACACTCTTAATATTCTTATCGTTATGCATATATATCTCCTAATATAATAATGAATGTAGTGTTTTCATTTGTTTGTATATATATATACAGGAGTGGCTGTGTGGTAAGTAGCTTGCTAACCAACCACATGGTTCCGGGTTCAGTCCCACTGTGTGGCATCTTGGGCAAGTGTCTTCTGCTATAGTCCCAGGCCAACCAATGACTTGTGAGTGGATTTGGTAGACGGAAACTGAAAGAAGCCTGTCGTATATATATATATATATATATATATATATGTGTGTGTGTGTGTGTGTATGTGTGTGTGTGTTTGTCCCCCTAGCATTGCTTGACAACAGATGCTGGTGTGTTTACGTCCCCGTCACTTAGCGGTTTGGCAAAAGAGACCGATAGAATAAGTACTGGCTTACAAAGAATAAGTCCCGGGGTCGATTTGCTCGACTAAAGGCGGTGCTCCAGCATGGCTGCAGTCAAATGACTGAAACAAGTAAAAGAGTAAAGAGTATATATATATATATATAATATATATATATATATATATATATATATATATATTTGTCCAGAATCATGTCAGACGTGGAGGAGGAGAGAAAATAGTAATTCAGTGAAGGAGAAGTAGTGAGAATAATAGCCCTGACTGAGAGGGAGTGAGAGAAAGTAATAGCAATGAGAGAAAAGAAAGGGCAATAAATGAATAAGGAAGAGGTGAAAAAAAAAAATCAGTGTTTCAACTCAGTGTGAGTATATGTGTGTATGTGTGTGTGCATGTACAAGGGAAGTATGTGAATGTTTGTATGTGTGATTATTATGTAACCTTATTTTTGTATCTTATTTATATATATAAAATACTACAATTAGCCATTATTTTTGATGCCACGTTGTCTCAGCTAGTATATATATATATATATATATATATATATATATATATATATATATATATATATATGTATGTATGTATATATGAAATTTAGAATTTAGTTCATGGACCCCCAGTACAATCTATGTCTATGAACCACCAGAGGTCCACAGACCACAGGTTCAGAACCACTGCCCCAGGCTGACCAAAGCTTTGTAAGTGGAAACGAGTAGACAGAAACAGAAAGCAGCCCATCTCTCACACACACACACATACACACACTCATAATGTGCTTTGTTTATGTGCTTATTGGCTGCAGAGTTCATCCAGGGAGAAGTTATGGTATGGTTTCAATGACAGAATGTCCTTCTTAATGCAAATCCCTTTACAAAGTGTACTGGATGCTTTTCTCATGACACCAGCACAGGGGCTTCTTATGTGGCACCAGCAGGAGTAAATACAAGTATTTACAAATATTATTCCCCATAGACTTATTCTCGTTGTAGAAAAAGAAAAACTCAAAACTAACAAAGATTTATTCGGTTCAGTCAAGAGAAAACAATGCAGTTGCATCAGAACCACAAATAGATTTTAGATTTTAGGTTAATAAAAGAAGGAAAAAAATTGATGTCAGAGATTATTGTGATAGCAATATTAACAGAGCTGGTGGTATTGGAGGTGGCAGCAACACGAGGAGGAGAAGGAGGAGCAGGACCTGCCAAGAGATTAATTGCTCAGAAAGAAAATAGAGTTGAATTTGGGTAACTAGACCTGGTAATTAAATGTCTTTTGTTGAAATTTTTATGAATTTGCTACAATGTATTTTTTATTCAATTAATTTTTCCTTCTAAAATAAATCTGAAACAAATTTCTGTGAACTATATCTATAAAATGAAATGATGTTTCAGCTGGTCGATAAAATGTATAAATGAAAATGTTATCTGCATATCATACTAAATGTATAAACACTGTTGAAAGGTAGGAAGCTGTGGTTTTTGTCTGAGAGAAAATCACTTCATAGATATCCTTTCTACTATAGGCACAAGGCCTGAAATTTGTGGGGTGTCAATTATATCAACCCCAGTGCTTATCTGGTACTTATTTTATGAACCCCAACACAATATGAAAGGCAAAGTTGACTTTGAACAAAAATCAAATAAATTTTATGAAGCTTTCTGTCTGGCAAACTGTCTTAATCTCTTCATGGATACAATGTGTTAGAAACACAAAATATATATATATATATATATTGGATCAAAGAGAACACCACAGCATTAACACATCATCATCATCATCATCGTTTAACGTCCGCTTTCCATGCTAGCATGAGGTGAACGGTTTGACTGAGGACTGGCAAGCCAGGAGGCTGCACCAGGCTCCAATCTGATATGGAAAGGTTTCTACAGCTGGATGCCCTTCCTAATGCCAACCACTCCGAGAGTGTAGTGGATGCTTTTTACGTGCCACTAGCATGGGGGCCAGTCAGGTGGCACTAGCATCGACCACACTCGAATGGTGCTTTTCCATACCACTGGCACAGGAACCAGTCAGGCAGCATTGGCATCTACCATGCTCGATTGGTGCTTTTTACATACCATCAGCACTGGTGTCAGCCACAATTGAGAACAACAAATAAGTTTCATCCTAATTGGCGCTTACCAATGCTGCACACCTGTTTGTCCCTTGATAAAATGAAATTCATGCTCCAATATATAAGAAGCAGTGAATAATACTTTCAATGGTATTGTGGAGGGCTTAAGTACCAGTTGTGTACTGGGGTCAATCTAATCGACTAGCGTGCTCCCCAAAAATTTTGGGCTTTGTGCATAGAGTAGAAAAGGTATCGTGAAGGGCTTGCTGGACTGCAGAAATACTTGGTAAAGGCAAAAGAAACAGCATTTAAATTAAAAAGGCCCTCTGTGCATCATTGCCACTGAAAGGCTTGGTGCTAAGATGAAAATCTCTTCATAAGCATGTTGTATTAAAAACATACTATCCCAATCGTTAAAGTAACAACCCAAAAAGAAAAAGACACCAAATACATATGGAAGTATGACTAGGTACAGGCATGGTTGTAAGGTAGATGGAAGCAGAAAGAAGTTTGGCGTATGTATACTGCCACCACCGCCACCACCACCATCATCATACATATACTCTTTACTCTTTTACTTGTTTCAGTCATTTAACTGCGGTCATGCTGGAGCACCACCTTTAATCGAGCAACTCGACCCGGGACTTATTCTTTGTAAGCCCAGTACTTATTCTATCGGTCTCTTTTGCCGAACCGCTAAGTGACGGGAACATAAACACACCAGCATCGGTTGTCAAGCAATACTAGGGGACAAACACACACACACAAACACACATGCACATATATATATATTTCTTTACTGCCCACAAGGGGCTAAACATAGAGGGGACAAACAAGGACAGACAATGGTATTAAGTCGATTACATCGACCCCAGTTGGAAACTGGTACTTTATTTATCGACCCCGAAAGGATGAAAGGCAAAGTCGACCTCGGCGGAATTTGAACTCAGAACGTAACGACAGACGAAATACGGCTACGCATTTCGCCCGGCGTGCTAACGTTTCTGCCAGCTAGCCGCCTTATATATATATACATATATACGATGGGCTTCTTTCAGTTTCCGTCTACCAAATCCACTCACAAGGCTTTGGTCAGCCCAAGGCTATAGTAGAAGACACTTGCCCAAGATGCCATGCAGTTGGACTGAACTCGGAACCATGTGGTTGGTAACCAAGCTACTTACCACACAGTCACTCCTGCGCCTATATATATATATATATATATCTTTTATATTTTGCTTGTTTTAATCCTTAGACTGCAGCCATGCTGGAGCACCACCTTGAAGTATTTTAACCAAACAAATTGACCCCAGGATTTGTTTTTTGTTTTCTTTTACAAGCCCAGTACTTGTTCTATTGTTGTTATTTTTTTTTGTTTTGCTGAACCATAAACACACCAACACCAGTTGTGAAATGGTGGTGGGGCACACACACACACACACCTGCACAACAGGCTTCTTTCAGTTTTCATCTACCAAATCCACCCACTAGGGTTTGGTTGGGCCAAGGCGATAGTAGAAGTCTGGCCCAAGGTGCCCTACACTGGGACCAAACCCAGAACCATGTGGTTTGGAAGCAAACTTCTTACCACACAGCCATGCTTACGCGTATATGTATATACACATATACATGCATGTGTGTGTGTGTATATCTCTTGAGATAAAAGTGTCATTTCACATCAGCAGTGTCATTCATTTCCAATATTCTAGAACATCTCTGGCCATGGGGAAATATTACCATGCTTGGAAACAGGTGACAGGGGTGGCAACAGGAAGGACAACCTGTCAAAGAATATCTGTCTCAATAACCCCAACCACCATCTGACCCATGAAAGCATGGAAAAGGGAACAATAAAAAGAAATGACGATGCTGCTGCTGATATAAAATGCATGTGTGAAGATGTGCTGCACTCAAAAGATGGAGGGAACCTGTGGAAGAGGTAGACCCAGGAAGACATGGGACAAGGTGTTGAGGCATGATCTTTGAATGTTGAGCCTCACAGAGGCAATGACAAGTGACTGAGACCTTTGACGATATGCCATGCTTGAGAAGACACATCAAGCCAAGTGAGACCATAGTCATAGCCGATGCCAGTGTTGCGTAACTGGCACATAAACAGCACCCTTTAATTGTTAGACGATATGCTGTGCTTGAGAAGACCTGTGAAGCCAAGTAAAATCGTAGTCATGGCTGATGCCAGTGCCATCTGACTGGCACCTGTGCTGGTGGCATGTATAAAACACTGTTTGGGTGCTGGACTTCATGGAGGCAGTGACAGGTGACTGAGACCCTTGGCAACATACCCCGCTTGTGTAGACCTGTCAAGCGAAGTGAGATTGTAGTTATGGCTAATGTCAATATTACATCAATGGGGTGGAACTTCAAAAGCACCCACTACACTTTTGGAGTGGTTGGCATTAGGAAGGGCACCCAGCCATAGAAACCTTGCCAAATCAGATTAGAATTTGCTGTGGATCCCTGGCTTATCAGTTTTCAGTCAAACCGTCCAACCCATGCCAGCATGGAAAGCAGATGTTAAACAATGATGATGATGATGTGTGTGTGTTTGCAGGTCAGCCTGGAACTATAGTAAAAGACACTTGCTCAAGGTGTCACATACTGGAACTACACCAGAAACCACGTGGCCAAACATTTTAACGACATGGCCACACCTATACCTGTGTGTGCAATGGATGAATGAATGTGTGTGTGTGTGTGTGTATGTTTAAAAAGACAAGATGAAATAGATGGGACCAGAGAGAAGAGGAGAAACAAAAAACAGGCAGTCATTGATGGGGTCACAGAATGTGATGTAAGAACTCTAATAAACTAATAATAAAAATAAGGCTAAAGTGAAGATCAAATAAATAGTGCATGTGTTTACTGGCAAACTGACCGTCCCCAAATATAACAATATATAATAGGTGAAGAAGTGACTGTGTGGTAAGTAGCTTGCTTACCAACCACATGGTTCCAGGTTCAGTCCCACTGCGTGGCACCTTAGGCAAGTGTCTTCTGCTATAGCCTCGGGCCGACCAAAGCCCTGTGAGTGGATTTGGTAGACAGAAACTGAAAGAAGCCTGTCATATATATATGTGTGTGTCCCCAACGTCGCTTGACAACCGATGCTGGTGTGTTTGCGTCCCTGTAACTTAGTGGTTTGGCAAAAGAGACCAAAAGAATAAGTACTAGGCTAACAAAGATTAAGTCCTGGGGTCAATTTGTTTGACTAAAGGTAGTGCTCCAGCATGGCCACAGTCAAATGACTGAAACGAGAAAAAGAATAATACACAGATATCATCATTATCACCGTGGTTTAACGTCCGATTTCCATGTTGGCATGGGTTGGACGGTTCGACTGAGGGCTGGCAAGCCAGAAGGCTGCACCAAGCTCCAATCTGATCTGGCAGAGGTTTCTACAGCTGAATGCCCTTCCTAACATCAACCACTCCAAGAATGTAGTGGGTGCTTTTTATGTGCCACCAGCATGGGGGCCAGTCCAGCAGTACTGGCATCGACCACGCTTGGATGGTGCTTTTTACATGCCTCCAGTACAAGAACCAGTCAGGGGCACTGGCAATGACTACACTTGAATGGTGCTTTTTACATGCCACTGGCACAGGAGCCAGTCAGGTGGTACTGACATCGGTCACAGCAATGACTTCACTTGACTCAACAGGTTTGCTCAAGCACAGTTCATTGCCCAATGATTGAAAGGTACTATATATATATGTATATATATATATATATATATATTATTTGAAGGACACAATAGGGCGTGCTTGAGAAGACCTGTCAAGCTAAGTGAAATCATAGTCATGGTCAATGCTAGTGTCATGTAATTGGTACCCATCCCAGTGACACATAAAAAGCACCTGTTGAGCATTGGGTCTCACAGAGGCAATGTGCCTGATGCCAGTGTTGCATGAATGGTACATGAATGAACATTGGGCCACATGGAGGCAATGACAAATGACCGAGACCTTTGGCAATGTGCCTTGCTTGAGAAGAAGACCTATCAAGCCAAGTGAAATCATAGTTATGGCAGATACTGGTGTCATGCCGGTGACACACAGAAGCACCCATTACACTCTCAGAGTGGTTGGCGTTAGGAAGGGCATCCAGCCATAGGAACCATGCCAAATCAGACTGGAGTCTGGTGCAGCCCCTCAGCTTAACAGCCCTGGTCAAACCATCCAACCCATGCCAGCATGGACAACGGACGTTAAAGGATGGTAATGGTGATGAAGGTGTGGCTAATAGTTTCAAATAGTGAGAAATAAAATATTATAAGCAGGTACAATTATCTTTCTTTTATCTTTTACTTGTTTCAGTCATTTGACTGCGGCCATGCTGGAGCACCGCCTTTAGTCAAGCAAATCGACCCTGGGACTTATTCTTTGTAAGCCTAGTACTTATTCTATCGGTCTCTTTTGCCGAACCGCTAAGTGACGGGGACGTAAACACACCAGCATCGGTTGTCAAGCAATGCTAGGGGGACAAACACACAAACATATATATATATATACATATATATGACAGGCTTCTTTCAGTTTCCGTCTACCAAATCCACTCACAAGGCATTGGTCGGCCCGGGGCTATAGCAGAAGACACTTGCCCAAGATGCCACGCAGTGGGACTGAACCCGGAGCCATGTGGTTGGTTAGCAAGCTACTTACCACACAGCCACTCCTGCGCCTATTTATTTTGTTAAGATACTTAAAAATAAATCTTTGTCAACATTGCCGACGTTGTATTATCCATGAACAGAAACATGACTCATGATGTGCCAAGGTCAAATATGAACTCATTAGAACTCCCCACCTTCTGTAGTAAATCCCATTTAAATTGTTAACATGGGGGAGGGGCACTGGCCTATACAAATATCTAAAATGAGTCACCTTAGTGAGTAGCAATAATTATTGCTCATATTATACATATTATATATTTATTATATATACAGGCAGAACTCTGTGGTAAGAAGCTTGCTTCCAATCACACGGTCCCAGGTTCAGTCCCACTGCATGGCACCTTGGGCAAGTGTCTTCTACTCTAGCCTTGGGCTGACTATGGTCTTATGAGTTGATTTAGTCAACAAACTGAAAGAAGCCCGTCGTATGTATGTGTGTGTGTGTGTGTGTGTGAGTGTGTGTTTGTGTGAGTGTGTGTTTGTGTGAGTGTGTGTGTGTGTGAGTGTGTGTGTGTGAGTGTGTGTGTGTGTGTGTGAGTGTGTGTGTGTGCATTGTTTGTGTGTGCATTGTTTGTGTGTGCATTGTTTGTGTGTGCATTGTTTGTGTGTGTTTGTTCTACAACTACCACTTGACAACTAGTGTTTACATACTCATAACTTAGCAGTTCAGCAAAGGAGACCAATAGAATAAGTACTAGGCTTTAAAAAAGTCCTAGGATTGATTTCTTCGACTAAAACCCTACATAAATATATGTATATATATGTGTGTGTGCATATATATATAATATATATATATATATATATATATATATATATTATATATATATATATATATATAAATAAATGAAAGAATGGAGTCGAACGAAGATGTTAACAAAATTCCTTTACTCTCGACATATGTTTCGAAGACAGCATGTTTTCATTCCAAAGGAATAAAGGGTGCATTATGCAATCTTCTCATCAAGAAAGAAAGGGTGCCTCTCTCGACAACATGCTGACGATAAACATAGGATAATTCATTCACCTACTTAAATATATATATATATATATATCATCATCATCATCATCGTTTAACATCTGCTTTCCATGCTGGCATGAGTTGGACGATTTGACTGAGGACTGGCAAACCAGATGGCTGCACCAGGCTCCAATCTCATCTGGCAGAGTTTCTACAGCTAGATGCCCTTCCTAATGCCAACCACTCCGAGAGTATAGTGGGTGCTTTTACGTGCCACCAGCAAGAGAACCAGTCAGGCAGTACTGGCAACGCCCATGCTCAAATGGTGTTTTTTACATGCCACCTGCACAGGAGCCAGTCCAGCAGCACTGGCAACGACCTCGCTCGAATGTTTTTTTACATGCTACCGGCACAAGTGCCAGTAAGGCAATACTGGTAACAATCACGCTCAAATGGTGCTTTTTACGTCCCACCAGCATGGAAGCCAGGTTGCTGCTCTGGCAACGATCACACTCAGATATATATATTATATATATATATATAATATATATATATATATATATACACACACACACAGAGGAATTCAAGACAGGATGCCCCTGGGAGCTCCTCTATGCTGATGACTTAGCCCTCATAGCAGAATCACTACCGGAACTAGAGAAGAAATTTCATGTGTGGAAGCTAGGTTTAGAATCAAAAGGCCTTAGAGTCAATGTAGCAAAGACCAAAGTTCTAGTAAGAAGGCTAAGTTACCACACACCCCTTCAGGTAGGTGGCCCTACTTGATATGTAGAAAAGGTGTAGGTAGAAACTTCATAAGATGTGTCCAGTGTAAGCTATGGACACATAAGAGGTGCAGCAACATCAAAGGAAAATTAACCAAGAAGATAGCTTTCGTGTGCAGCAGATGGACAGGGGCAATAGACACTATTGATACTCGGAAAACAGATTCCATTACACTCCTGGGGAGAAACTAGAAGTAATTGATAGTTTCCGCTACCTAGGTGACCAAGTTAGTAACGGGGATGGATGCTCAGAGAGTGTTACCACTAGAATAAGAATAGCCTGGGCAAAGTTTAGGAAGCTTCTTCCCCTATGGGCGACAAAGAGTCTCTTGCTCAGAGTGAAAGGTAGATTGTACATGTGTGTGAACTGCCATGCTTCATGGCAGTGAAATGTGGGCTGTGACTGTGGAGGACATGTGTAGGCTTGAAAGAAATGAAGCTAGCATGATCCGCTGGATGTGCAATGTCAGTGTCCATGCACAGCAGAGTGTAAGTGCCCTGAGAGAAATGTTGGACATAAGAAGCATCAGATGCAGCGTGCAGGAGAGATGATTGTGTTGGTATGGTCATGTACTACGGATGGATGAGGAGAGATGTGTGAAGAAGTGCCACTCCCAAACTGTTGAAGGAATCCGAGGTAGAAGTAGACCCATGAAGACATGGGATGAGGTGGTCAAGCATGACCTTTGTACGTTGGGCCTCACAGAGGCTATGACAAAAGACCAAGACCTCTGGGATATGCTGTGACTGTGAAGACCTGACAAATGAAGTGAGTTCATGGCTTGCAGGACGGCCTGCTGTGCTTGAGGAGACTTATTGTGTCAAGTTCATCAACATCAAAATAAAAATCGTATGGATATTGTAGTTGTGATACCTGTGCCGGTGGGGCCTCACAGAGGAAATGACGAAGACCGAGACCTCTGGGATATGCTGTGACTGTGAAGACCCAACAAATGAAGTGAGTTCATGGCTCGCAGTACGGCCTGCTGTGCTAACCTTGGATTGTAGAGTGACCCGCTGTTCTTGAAGAGACTTATTGAGTCAAGTATGTCAACACCAACATCAAAATAAAAATCAAATGGAAATTGTAGTTAAGATACCCGTGCCGGTGGCACATAAAAAGCACCGTCCAAACGTGGCAGATGCCAGCACTGCCTGACTGGCATCCATGTCGGTGACACGTAAAAGCATCAACCGATCATGGTCGTTTGTCAGCCTACCCTGGCCCCTGTGCCGGTGGCACGTAAAAAGCACCCACTACACTCACGGAGTGGTTAGCATTAGGAAGGGCATCCATCTGTAGAAACACTGCCAGATCAGACTGGAGCCTGGTGCAGCCTCCTGGCTTCTCAGACCCCAGTCGAACCGTCCAACCCATGCTATCATGGAAAACAGACGTTAAACGATGATGATGATGATATATATATATATATATATATTAGTAAATCCCAAAAAAGAAGAACAACAAACACAAAAAACAACATGAGGACGTGGTACATGTAAAGTATTAGCAGATGCTCAGGGAAGGAAAGAAAGGCGGTTTTACGTTTCGAGCAGACGCTCTTCTTCAGAAACAGAGAAAAGTCCAATAGAAAGGAAGACGGAGGAAGAAAATTGCCAATGATTCACATGTGGTTACATTTTGAAATATATATATATATGTATATAGATATATATTCTTTAATTTTCTTAGTTTCAAGGCATTTGAAACTATCACAACAAACGACTCGAAATGAGAAGAATCCAACCAAATCAGAAAGACTAAAACCCTGAGAGTAAACCAGAGAACGACCCATCCAAGGTTAGAGTCTTAATAAAACCAAACTGAAAAAGGAGCTGATTTAATACAAAAATAGAAATAAGAGGGATTAAGAGTTTCAGTTAGCTGTTCTTCGCTAATGCAACGATTCTTTTGTTGTCATCATCAACATGATCATCATCACCATCAATTAACATCCATTTTCCATGCTGTGATGGGTTGAATGTTTTGACAGGACCCAATAGGTCGTGTCAGCTTTGGTATCGTTTCTACAGTTGGATGTCCTAACACCACCCACTTTACAGTGTATACCTAATCGATTTTATAACTGATCAGCAGTCCATAGCTACTGCATCTGTTGCCATGACAACTGCACCCTCTGGTATCTTTGCTGTGCCAAAGGGTACACTGCAACATAAAACTGCTTGTCTGAGCCATGTGGACCAGTCCTACTACCACAAAGGACTGGGCTTCATAATCAACAGATAAACCAATAATTTCAGTTGCTAAGTTTTTGCAACATCATCATTCAGTAGAGCAATGTTTGTGAACATAGCATTGGTCTGTGTCACTAATTAATTAGAAAAGTGATGATATAATCGTCTGGAAACTGTCTGGATATTCATCGTCTGGAAACTGTTCAACGACGTGCAACCAAGAGAATACCCTCCATCAGGCATTTGCCATATTCTGAATGCCTTACTTCCCTGGGCATGGATACATTGAAACTCCGACGTCTGGCAGCTGACTTGGCAGACACCCATGAAATTATTAACCATCTTACAAACAATAACTCTGAGCACCTTTTCAAACTCCACCTGTCTAACACCTGTGGACATGTTTACAAAGTCATAAAACAGCACAGCTCTTTCCATGACTTCCGGAAACATTTTTTCATGCTAAGAGTTGCTGAAGCATGGAACAAACTGCCGGCATCAGTTGTTAGTTGTCGGAGCACTGCATCCTTCAAAACTTCCATGCTTCCTGAGATTCACCAACACTACACCTGATCTTTCTCCCCTCCATACACACGCAAGCATGTATCTGACTCATGCACTGTTTGCTTTCCAGGCATTTGTACATTACTGCATATGCTTTATATGCACTTTTGACAAGTTGTGGTGCACCTGAGCACTGTATACAATAATTTCATTATGATAGATGCAGCAGCTGATTGATTTGAAAAGTGATCGCCTACATCTGTTGACACCAGCTTGTTTTACAAATGTTAGCTGACAATTTATGAACCTATATTCAAATCACTGGGGTACGACAAATATGGTCACAAACGCATAAATATAATAGAATTTTAAATGTCTACATAAAACAAATAAATGTAACAGAGATTTTAAGCTTTTAGTTATGAAAGGAATAATGTGTACTAAAGGCAAAAAAGACCAAAAATTGGAGAAAGAGGAACAGTTGATAGTATCAGCTCTCGTACCTGATGACTGGTAGTTTATTTATGGACCATGAAAGGATGAAAGCTAAGCTTGGTGGGATTTGAACTCAGAATGTAAAGAGTCAAAACAATTACTGCTCTAATGATTCTGTTGATCCACCACCTTAACGAACAGAAATAATCAAACATATGGTATGTTGGATGAAGATTGTCAAATATATAACACTAATGAAAACAATTCCAAGTCAAACTTATATACATATTATTTTCCATTTCATTAACAATAATAACTGGAAAGTACCTTCTAGAAGTAGTAGCTAAATTTCCCTCAAATTCCACTTTACTGCATGTGTTAAGGACATTTTGGATAATATAGTTTGGGCTACACAATATCTGAGAGAAGACGTGGTGGTTGTGGCTAGAATGCTTTTCATTACTGGTTTGAGCAACAAGCACCTGACACGAAAGATAAATGAAGCATATTATAGCAATATTAGTTTATATATATATAAAGAGAGAGAGAGAGAGAGAGAGAGAGAGAGAGAGAGAGAGCAGTATGATCTGTGCACTTCAGTTATTCGGCAGTCACTGGAACAAATTTAAAGCATATGTTGGTTAACCCAGTTTTTGATAAACACTGATCTAATCAGCCCATTCATATTACTTTACAAACAAGTTGAAAGCAAGATTAACTCGATTAACTCACTTACAATACTCAAAGTTCTTTAAAGGTCAAATAAAGACTGAATTGTGTAGAGACCTGTAAGCAGTACAAGTGTACAAGATATTGTGTAAACTTTATAAACATTTCAGTTGATGTTTTAAACAATGCTACGTCTCGGGATATGACATATGTTCATAGGAAAACAATGCCTTTTAAGGAGCTTCCAAAGTAATTTGCATTGTCTTAGTATAAAATATGCAGTCAATGAATGTCAGCTGGAAAAGGAAAAGCCTGACGAATTTGACAAACGCAATTAATCACATATTTTTACATGATTTTCAGTATCTGCAAAACATGCATCCAACAAAATGATCGTAATTATTGGTCTAATTATTAACCAAATAGTAAAATATACTACTAGAAAACTGGTAAATTTCAAATAAAATTCTTCCCTTCCAACAAAATTACCCTGGCTAGGTAACAAGTCCAAGTAAATAAACAATCCCAAGCTTTATGTAGAACATTTTGGAATGTTCAAATTATTCCAATCAATTTTATTGTCATTGTATTCAAACAAACTGGAAAAAAATCATATAATATTAATTATTATTGCTTGTTATATTGCCAAGTAATCTGTCTAGAGATTTTATGAGATCAAGCTCCTTAGGTTGCAAGAAACAGTATTTATGGTTACCTCATATTTTGACACCTGGTCACCACTATTTTTATCTCTTCCAACTCCATCCTGGCCATTCAGAACCTATTTTCTATAATGTGAGTAGCTGTGTAGCTCCTCAAGAGCAAGAAACCTATTCTGTTCTGGATCCTTCTCTCAAGCTTCAACCCCTCATTCCATAGCATAACATCGCCTCCTCCTCTACTGATGCCCCACTCAGTTGAAAGAAATCTTAGTCTTCCAGGCTGTATGGCAACCTCACAGGTGCTGGTGGCATGAAAAAGAGCACCCTGGACATACTGGCACTTGGAAGGGCATCCAGCCATAGAAACCATTCCTCAGTGGACAATGAAGCACCAACCACTCCAAAAGTGTAGTAGGTGCTTTTACATGCCACCAGCACAAGGGCCAGTCAGGCAGTACTGGCATCGGCCATGCTCAAATGGTGCTTTTTACATACCACCTGCACAGGAGCCAGTCCTCAACGCACTAGCAACAACCACTCTCAAATGGTGCTTTTTTTACATGCCAGTCACACATATATATATATATATTATAAAATGGTTGTGTTTTAGTGCTGCTAAAGAAGACTTGGTTATTTTATCTCATTAGAAGATTATCTTTAACCCTTGGTCTCCTCTAACTGAACAGATCTTTAACCAAAAGGATTCCAGCCATGACTGTTTCACCTGCTACTCAACCATTGTGTATCTAGAACATTATTTAATGTGTCCTTCCATTTTTTAAGACAGTAGGAGGTGATTTAGGAGAAGTATGATTGCTATTTCCAGCAAGTTGAATGACAACATAGATTCACCTTGTTAAAAATAGTATTGGGGTTTCTATCCATAGAGTAAGCAAAGTTTGTCTTAATTGCCACTTGGTTATTACACATCTTTTAGAGGCAGAAATAATTGCAATAAATCACAAATTTATGTTTTATGGTATTTGATATACCTGTTTTTTTTTTTTTATATCAAATACATGCCATAGGCCACTCTGAGTTATTTCTCTAAACTCATTTTTATTTCAAGTGTTGGGCTCCACAGAGGCAATAACAAATGACTGAGACCTTTGGCATTATGTCGTGCTTGAGAAGAAGACCCATCAAGCCAAGTAAAATCACAGTCGTGGCAGATACTGGTGTCACACAAATGGCACCCATTACACTCTCAGAGTGGTTGGCATTAGGAAGGGCATCTAGCCGTAGAAACCATGCCAAACCAGACTGGAGTCTGGTGCAGCCTTCCAGCTTGTCAGCCCTGGTCAAACTGTCCAACCCATGCCAGCATGGACGACAGATGTTAAATGATAAGAAAATTATCTAGGTCATAAATATGTTCTACTCTTTTTTTGTATAAGTCTAAGTCTTTTGGCTACAGGAGATAATTTTGACAATTGTCATGCTGATGATGGCTATTGAGGTAGAAACATGTCTATGATTGTCCTCACCTCTCCAGACAACAATCCTGTCCTTTCCCTTAGTGGTATATCAGTTTTGGAAAATTCTTGATTTTGGCAATTATCTCCCTAAGATTTTATATTGTTTGGTATTAGATTCACCTATATAGATAGACAGCAGCAGCAATGCATGGTTAGAAGTAACAAACTGGTTGTTAATATAGGGGAGGACAAAATATAGGAAATATAAATGAATCTTTTGAGTAGACCAGGGTTGATAGAGAGAACCAATGGATATAGTGATAGAGCTTAAGAGAAAACTTCTGAACCAAGCAATGCCTATGGGCAGGCAACTTTGTGAGGAAGCTAAACGTAATGGAAAGCTTTGATGATGTAAGGGCATCAAGTTTTATGTTCATACATTCTAGAAAGCAAGACTCCATCAGTACATTAAAGAATAAAAGCACCACTCGATTCAGATTTCTGGAAACCATACTGGTTGTCAGTAAGAAAGGAAAAACAGGGAAAGGTGATAAAGGATGTGGTTATGTAGGACTGTTTACATTAAGTTTGAGCTTCTGGGAGATCAGTGGTTGGCATAGATATTTATAGAGAAAAGAAAATCTGAAGAATATGTTGAAGATGCAAGGATAATTTTGGAAGAATACTGTCAGGATGAGACAGTTTGTTGGATCAGAGGAATTGAGGAAATATTTACACTTGGTGAGTGTAGGTGGTACAAAAATTGGTGAAGTGGGGAAAGCGAGTTTGGGAGAGGTTTTGGTGCATACAGGCAGTAAATTTATCTACAGGAATGTTACTCGTAGAACTACCTTAGCAGAACAAATGAATCTTCAATGTTAGGAGAGATGCACTGGCAAAGGACCAGGAGGCCAGGTGCAGTTTAGCAGGCAAGAAAGCTTGCAAGTAGCAGATTGCACAAAAGGTGGCTTTTGTTTTTCTAGAGGTTCTTGCTCCTGGTGCTGTAAGCAATACCTATTACTGTTGTACAGGTGCAAGGAACTATTTCGGTGTTGGGTGGCAATGTAGCATACCTAAGAAAGTGGTATTGACAATCTGTTTAGCTGTCTTGGATGGGTCAAAAGTGAAGAAGACTGTCTACCAGGAGTTGTCAGCTCAGAACTCATGGTATTCTGAGCATTGAGCTGAATTAAAGTACCAGAAGTGTAAGAATGCCAAGTATAGTATGTAGTCGGTTGGGAAAAAGGGCAGAAGCCAAGGGTGGGAGGTAAGCATGCAGTTGAGGATGTGGTGGCTGATGAGAATTCTAAGAATACACAAACAACTTGTGGCTTAAACGTTGATGCTGGTGATAGAAACCAGAGTAGAGTTCTCTTTTTGTAGCTCAAAATTAAGATTTATTTAAAAATCAAAGAAATTCAATGTGTAGTTAGCTGTTTACGGCCCTTTTTCTTTCAATGATAATCAATGAAGCAATAACACAGGAGTTTGTCTTTTGAAAGTCATATATATTGACCACCAGGTCCTTATATGAGCTGTTGAAGAAAAGGTAGGAAGAGACCTTGAGCTACATGAAGGACATTTCAATAAGATTCAATACTACACACAAAAGGTACACTGAGAAGATTGCTAAGCAAAACAGGCATCAGAAGTTTCAGGTGAAAAGTACCACCTTCTAAGAGTAGAAGGTACCCTGTTAGAGGAAAACCTAAGAAGCCACGGCAAATAGTGGTGGTTAGCTGAGTCATATTTACTATTGATGTTTTATTTGCAAGTTTAAGAAAATAAACAAGGGAACATTATATCTAGTAATCCAGAAGAATCATTAATTAAAAGAAGTCAATTAATGTCTATTACTTAGTTGACCTAATCAGTTATAGAGGTAGCAGTTGTCAAAGGAGAGTAACCAGTTTGAGAATGGAAGGAGAGGAAAATTCAGGAAACAATTACCTCTGTTACCATCAGAGCATTTCAAAATCTCTGAGTGAAGGAAAGATGGCATGACACTTGTGTATGAAGAGCAATTTTGCATAGTATTGAAACATGGTCTCCCAATGTGGAGGATACAAAAGAAATAAGGTGAGCCTGCCTGTCGTGTTATATCAGTGTGTGTTAACACTAGACCACTTATGTCCTGAGAGAGAAAAAGACTAGGCATCAGAAGTATTTGTGGTAATATGTGCACGAAAGACTGAACTGGTATGGAGATGTGATACATATGAAGAAATGACATTTGGGTGAAAAGTGGCAAAAAATGTTGGTAGAAGGAGCCCGCATGAGAGTGGACTGGCTGATGTCAGATGTCCGTGAAAGAGAAGATGAAAGACCATAACATGCAGAGAGAGGCTGTGTTAAAATTGATCTGTTCAATCCACACTAGATGGAGAAACTGAATGCAAAAATGATGATGTATAAAAAAGCAGAATTCATCAAATATCAAGTACAGACACACTCACAGAATCTTTTTAGTCTGATATTTTCTCAAACCAATTTCTGCTGAAAAGAGAGAAAAACCATTCCTTCCGTATAATCAAAAGAAAGTGGCCAACACTTTTGAACCTAATGTTGAGTCTTACTCTGAAGTCATTTAACATCATCTATGTCATTAATGTCCTTAGAAAATGGATGAATGCCACAAGTTGTCATGATCCTTCCATAAAATAAACAGATTTGCTGCTAATTGAAGCAAGTCCAATATAAAAAAACTAAAAAAAAACAAGTAATTTAGAGATAAACTTAAATAGTTCTTATATTTAGAACTAATCATAGACCATGAAACTAAATTCAAACATTATTTTTTATATAAAAGAAAATCACAATACAACAATTTCCAGATTGAAGTAAATGTGGACACTAAACAATTACTTTTTTTTTTAAATCAAAGAACTATTCTTTTCATAAAATAAAACCACTATAAAAATAGAAAAAAGCTTATTTCTTTAATCAATTGAAGCATGGAAGAGTAAAATGAGAAAAAGAATGTTTGGTTGGTTGGCTGGTTGGGCACATGAGAAAAATAAAAAATTAATGTCAGTAACGAACAATTTCATGGTGTTTAATGAGATCAAATATTAAAAGTTCAAATACATAATGACTATATTGAAGTAATTACAATCAACTTTGCTGATGTGATAATTAAAATTGTCCATTACAATATCATTATCATAGATAAATTACTATATTTTTCTATGTTGGCATACAATAAACAATCTAGCATACAGCATACTTCATATCTTAGACAATCGACCAGGCACTACACACATTAGACCATCCTTCAGATATCAGACAATATACTTCATATATTAGACAATCAGCCACATTAGACCATCCTTCAGATATTAGACAATATACTTCATATATTAGACAATCAGCCACATTAGACCATCCTTCAGATATCAGACAATCTACCATCCAACATACTTCCAATCAGCTTCATGCCTAAACATCTCCTAAGATATGATCTGCCCATTTTTACTGTTATCTCTATTATTTTACAGACAGTTAAGGCAGTAATCTGGTAGAACCATGAGCACTAGCAGACACAATAAATGCTTAGTGGCATTTCTTCCAATTCTTATTTTACGAGTTCAATGCTGCCAAGGCTTGTCTTTGCCTTTTATCCTTTAGGAGTTGATAAAATAAGTACCAGGTGAGCACTGGGGCCTATGTAACTGACTAGTCCCTCTCCCAAGAATCTCAGGCCTTGTGCCGATAGTAGAAAGAAGTATTTAGACAGTCATTTTTTTTTTCCACCCACCCACCACCAGTTCTCCTACCAGTATAGTAATCTATCTTGTATACACTATGGCTGATATTTCTAAAGCTACACAGCTCCCTTGAAATCCTCCTTTCCCCAAACAGATCCTCCTTACTTGTTAGTCCCTCATCCCTACATTCCATGCATGCATCTCACCTCTGTGCAACACTGCAGCATTTGCAGGGCCTTCATTGTCTACAGTCTCCTTCTCACACAAATACAGAAACTGTTTGTTGCTGCAAACAGAGGCAATCCCTAACCTTTACTCAAACTACTGTGTTCTTTTAACATCCAATTCCAGCACTAATTAGATCAGTTAATTACCAGAAACTATCAACTATATTTATGAAATGTCTGAGCAGTATTAAGAACTTCAATTGTGCTATTCACTTATTCTGAAATTCTTGTTATGATTCAGTTTGCCAATAGATCCTTTTTAGCTATTTTACATTTGTTGCTTTCACTGGGGGCCCAATATGAAGTTCCTGTCCCCTTTGCTTCTTGTATATTAAGCAAAGCCAGTTCCCAGACGTTACTAAGATTCTGTGCTTTTCTTCACTGACAAGTTAATTGAATTTTATAATTTTAGATTCTATGTTTGGAAAATTTTCTGCCTGTCTGGCAAATAATTATCAGTGCTAAGTCATCAGTAGACCAAAGTTCTCACAGAGGCATTTATTTATTGCAGGTCATCAATAAATTCAACCAGTTGTTTCAATACTTGCTGCAATTTAGCTTCAGTGAAACTGTTCCATATCAATAGAGAGAGAACCGCAAGCTAAAGAATGTCCCTTCCTGCGGTCATCAGAGAGCTCTTGACATAGATAATTAGTAGATAGTTAATTATCAACTAAACAATCAGATTCACCAACAATAAATACTGTTGAATTTCATAGGCAAACAGTGGAATGAGCTGGAACAACTGAACAAGAGAACTAAGAAAGCACTAATTACAAGTACCCCAGTGGTCTGCGGAAAAAAAAACAAACCAAGAACAAACTTAACTCTTTTGATATATATATATACACACACACATACTTGTGTGCAACAGGCTTCCTTCAGTCTCCATCTCAACCCATAAGTTTTGTAGAGGGCCAAATCCCTAACCATGTGATTCTGAAGTAAATTTCTTAACCCTACAGCCTTGCCTGAGCTTTTCAAGTAGCAAAATTTATATATAAAACAAATTTCTAGAAATAAGCCTGGCAAGAAAAGAAAGAAAAAAAACCTTCAAAAGTGCACACAGAGGTGCAGCATATCAGTTTTCTTGAGGTGCCACTTTAGTCCAATAATTCAAGAGAGAAAGCACTGCTTTTAGCAGGCCTCAATGTCATCGTTCTCATTTAACATCTATGTTTCATGTGTGTATGGGTTGGATGGTTTGACAGGATCCAATGGGTTCAAGAACTGCATTGTGTTCCAGTGTCTGCTTTAGTTTTCCTTCCCGACATTATTTTCCTCCAATCACACTTTCTCTGCCACCAGCTATCTTTTACCTTTTCCTTGAGCTACATCAGAGGTTCCCACCCTGTGATCCACAAAGGTAGTACTGGGGGTCCATGAACTAAATTCAAAATTTCATACACACACACACATAAGCATATTAAAAGAGGTCCATGGAAAACTCATTTAAATAAAAAGGGGTCCTCAGTAGTGAAAAGGTTGGGAACCACTGAGCGACATCTTATGACTGCCATACCTCAATGGTCCTCTCATATCTGTCACTGACCACCCTCACCCATCTCACCTTTGTTATCTACTCCCACATACCTCTGGCTTCCATCTCTGCCACTGTAGGGCTGTCTCTCTCTCTCTTTCTCCTTTGCCACCTCCCCAATTCTCTGCTTTTCACCCTTTCTGTTGCACCTTCACCTCCTTCCAAGCCACTCCTACTTCAACTCCAAATACATATTTTATCACTGACCATGTCCCTACCCAAGTCCACCATTCACTAGTCACCTCTACCTCCATCTCTAACCATCTATCACTTTCCTCTCACTCCCTTGCCAACCCTTCCTCATATTCTCTCCCTATCTTCTATTTGCTCCCTTGTATCTTGATGGCATGATGCTACCACCATCTTTGTCTCTCTTTCCAGCTAATCCTACCAACCCTTATTTAATGCAAGGTAGTCATGAACCTCATCTACAGCAAGACATACTCTACCACAGTGGTTCCCAAACTTTTCACTACCAAGGACCCTTTTTATTTAAATGAGCTTTCCCACAGACCCCAGGATATTGAAAGGTCGGGGGTGGGGGCTCCAAAACGGGTGTCAGGAAGTAGCGTCCCTGCCTTCTTGAGCTAGTTTTCTGCCACATTTCTTAAAAATTGTGGTAGAGGCCTTGTCTCGGGACCACTCATGTCTAGAAATTGGGGTTGGGGGTAAGCAAGGGCATGCTCTCCATAGAAAACCCAGCTTCAAAAAAGCTTCATAATAGCAAAGGAGAATGGACACCAGCCAGTCCAAAGGTTAGCGTGGGCTGCACCTGTCTACTTTGGTTGCTATGGCATTGAGGTAGATCCAGTTAACAGGGAAAAAAACCTGGATTTAAAACACTGGATGATGATGTCAGCTTAACCTGCTCACAGACCCCCAGTACTAACCACAGGTTGGGAACCACTACTCTAGCATCTCGACGCCTGGCATAAAGCCACCGCCCT